>NW_024533882.1:0-30279 GCF_016097555.1 Gigantopelta aegis | reverse complement strand
AGGTTGTCTTGTTTGAGCATTCTATGCGACACGAAGCGTTTGAACTAGCCATGTTGCTTTGATTTAATGCTCACATTTGCCCATCATGAAGCAACAAATGGGCCAGTTGTTCACCTTTGAGTTGTATATTGTTTGCAAGTGACAGTGCGTCTCCAATGGAAGTAAGTTTTTCAAGGAAAGACAGTTTTTCTAGTTATATTGTTCACCAGTGGCTTACAAGTAAGTGTATCCAAGTTAGGTTGGTACTTGGTAAATGGTTAAAAAACAAATAAAATACACCTGTTTTTCCATGTTTACTGACTTGTTGAGATATTAAAACTAACATGTACAATAATATGCATGGCATACTGTGTAAGTGATATTAGTAGAGAAAGAATTGATGCATAGTCCATATATTGCATTATAGATTTATAGATCCATATATTGATGGCTTAAATGGATAAATGGGTATACACTTTACATTACATTAAATTACATAATGTCTTATCCGTGACATCTTCATTATATCCTACATAATGATGTAATATTGACATAAAATCATAGGTTGCTGAATTTAGTATAGGTATGAGATGGGAGGATTAGACACAAATGGACTCATCATACCAGTACCATGGACTGAGAATGGAGTTATATATAATGACTATTGGCCTTTGTTTTTTTCTTTGATTGTTTAGTCTTGATTTTTCTTATTTTCACATTTGTAATCTTTTATTTCCTTTTCTAGACTAAACACATTTTCTGCTATCATCAGTGACTCTTGAAACACAAAAAACTTTAATTGTATTCAGATACCTATGTTGTTGATATAAAACCTCTGCTTGTACAATAATATGTGGTTTTGGGACTAGATTTGTTCATTAATTGGCTGTGATTCTGATGCTCTTGATATCAACATTCATTATCTTCAATGAATCTCCATTTGTAGTCAAGTCTAGTGTAGGTATCAGACTAGTATCATTGGGATTTAGAGAATAGGACACATAATAACCATTAATTGGTCTTAAAAGATGAGGCAATGTTACACATCTTATTATATGAGCCTATACATCTTTATATATAGTGAGGACAGATAATCAATTTAATTGAATCTTATGATAGACTATATGCATTCATATAGACTCTGTTATGTTCTTATGCTTTTCTTTTTGATCATTTTTAATTCATTAGAAAAAGCTCCCAAGAATAGTGACCTCCTAAAGCTAATGTCTAGGATTCGTTCATAACAGGTGGTACGCTATTAATGTTCACCTGGATCAAAGTTGAGACTTTGACTCTTTGAATAGTTCCGACCAGCCATGATGATGTCAAACTTCCAAAATACTATAACTTGGAAGGAGAGAATGACTAAACCTGTTACTTTGATACCATTTTAGAAGTAATAGGAAGTCCACCTATCCAAAAGCTACAGAAGCCGAAGGTGGATATCCAGTACTGCTTCGTAATTTCATATTATACTATGCAGTTCTGATTTTTATTTTGTACTTTTCTATTTAAAAATGGAAATTTCAAATGATTTTAAATTTTACACAGGAGGGATATGAACATTATTACAGAAGACAAATGCAAACATCCAATTCTACTTCGTAATTTCATATTTGCGTTGAAGTTTTCAAAAAAATATTCCAATTCCAATTCTATTTCTATCCTTCATGGAATATTCAACATTCGCAAAAGAAATAAGAAATAGAATTGCAATGTTTGTTTGCGGCTTCGTAGGTACTGCAGACTCGATTCCTCACACAACAGATCCCTAGACAATGATGATAAACATGTGCTTCAATGACGGGCTGGATAGCTACAGCAAACCAACTATAGTACCTCATTAGTCCAAATAATCTGAAATTAGGTTTTGTGCGTAAAAATTAGAATATTTTTTGGAAATTTTCCAATTAGAATCGAAACCTCCAAATAATGTAGAATATGAAATTACTGGATGCCCGCCTTCGGCTTCCGTACTTAATGTTGTGAATTCCATAGTTAATTTACAGGCACGTTTTGATCCGACTGACGCTATTGAAGGTTTCAAAGTGTGAAATATTTTTGGTCGTGTAGTTTGTTCTTCTCCAGCAAGAAAGAGACTCGGTGTACCAGTGACATCGCCTTGGTAAGTAATATAAAGTACAAGTTACTCAGTAGTACTGTGTGTGGATAATATGAGTCCTATATTAATTAATGCTTGCAGTATTACAGTGTTTTACTTTTTGACTACATACACGAGATCGAGGTTTTATTTCTGTAAACGTCTGAGTGGATACGCTGGAGAGGAAGTACATCTCTGTATAAACTTAGCATATATTTTAGCTAATTTTGGCAGCAATACAATGTTTACAACAGTTACAAATCTTATAGAGTTAAGGCTGTATAAACGTATACTATATCTATTTGTTTTCAAGGTGTGAAATTTGCATTATTAACTGTTATTTTTTAAAATGATATTCCATTTATTTTTTCATTTTAAATTATTTGCTTCACATGATGTTGTCATGATCATGTTGTATATGGTTTTAAAACGACAATAAATAAAAGAACATGTAGTTTATTCTTAGCACGAGGGAACTAATCTAGCACATTTAGTTTCAACACATGTTCAGTCACACTTAGAAATGTGATAATTGTTTTAATGGCATAATTTTTCTTTACCTTGTTTCTAATTAGTCTTTGATCTTATTTGATCTTCACACTGCTCTAGACGTCTTATAGACATCTTTTAATTAGTTTGTTTTTAATATGTCTGTTTTTTCCTTTTTTCAAGTTTATTTCATTGCTAAACATCTAGAAAACATCTTTACTGTGAACATAGCTGATTCATGTGCTTTTGCATACCCACGGTTCACCTTATCTCTTGCTACTTTTAGCAAATCCATGTTTTCTAAAACTCAGTAAACGTATTGAACAACCTGTTAATATACAGAGTGTATGAAAAACTGACATGACAAATTCATATGTTAAAGTATCATGATCATTTTATCAGTGAACTAGTTATGTTAGAATTACTACATCTTTGCATTGTTTAAGTAATTTTTTTGATACTGCAACTCTTATATTTCTTTTAATTTTTATAATGACTTTTATCATACTTGTGTTACAATTTATTATGATTATCTTATGACACTAGGTTATTTGAATTACAAGTGACTATTATTGTTAATAATAATGGTATCCTTAATCATCTTGTTGATGTTTAATTTAATGCTAGAGTCCTGGAGGAAAAATGCCATACTATAATGCAAAGTTAATATAGTTTTGTTCCAAGATTTAGAGTTAGAGTGTAGGACATAGTATTAATTTTACATTGAAGTATTACATTATCTGCCAGACTATATAGGCACAGTTTTTATTAAAACAAAAACTATTGTATTTCCTTGCATTAATGCTACACTATTTATTTCAATATTATTCAACAAGAAGAAAATCTACTACTTGTAGGCAACTTTTAAGTATATTAATAATCAAAAGGTGATAAAAATATAATTATTTCTGTACCTTGCTATAGATTGATAATCAAGTATATCTTGAAACCTATGTATAATTATAGAGCCAGTATTTAAGAATATATTAGGATCAATAGCAGTTATTCAATAATTACTCAATAACTCATTATGTCAGTGAATATTAATATAGTTTCTTTCAGTAATCAGGAGCTATCCTCACTATTTGCTTTACGTCAAATGTTATCTCTTGTCCAGATGCTTACTAGCTTAATGTTAAAAGAGCATTTGGTGTAGTCACAGACAAGAAAAGATATCTCAGTCATTTGCTCCAATAGTACAAAAAGTATTTTCTTGCCTTAAGCAAGTGGTGCTGTTACTAACTTAACTGAGCAATCAAATTATTATATATGTGTAGCCATATTAATGAAGCATTCTTTGAGTTAGTTCTGAGAAGCATTCCTAAAATTAAAAATGATAGATCGATAGTTTCACTTTGTGACAATGATTGCAAATCACAATTATATATAATTCCTCAACTCTAGTCTTAGCAATAACATAAAAAATTGTTATATCAACAATACTTACAATGTTGACCTAAAATACTTTACACCTCATATATCATCACTTGTCCTAGGAACATTATACTGATAAACAATCAAGTGAAAACAAAATAGATACTCACACACTGATACTACACAGCAAGGTAAAATGTTGACATAAGTAGTTGTATTTGATTACTGATACTATGTGATGTTAAGATACATTAATTCATTACTTGTCTTTGACATTTTTTTTACTATTCTTCAACTCAGTTACATTTCCTTTTCTTGCTATATGTATAGGTAATTTTGAGCCATCCCAAATTTTTCGAAAATATTATGTTGATATTTGTGAAGCCATTGAAGTTGAACCCCTTCCCATTATTAACCGGCTCTATTCTGCTAACTTTATATCACTCGATTTTAAGATAGATTTACAAAATATTAATGATTATAACAAAGCAGACAAAAGTAGTTGTTGAACTAGAACAAACAGGTTATTGACAAGGGAATTGAGTCTTTAAAATCCATTTGTGATTTTTTCTAAAGCAGAATCAGTTAAAAGACATCGGTATGGAAATAAAACATCAACTAGAAAGTAAGAGGTTCTAATTATTGTACAACTTAAGATTTTAGTAAATTCTACTTAAACTTAGATAGTCTAGAAGATATTACTATCATTTGTTTTTAATGTTATGTATGGCTGCTGCTTTTTTATTAATATTTTTACTAAAGTATATAAAAAATAAATTATTAATTATATCAGAAATTTAAAAGTCAAGGAATTCACTTAAAAAATTACATAGCACAATATGTGTTTTTTGTAGCCCATCTAAGAGAAATATATAGCACTAACTTTCAAGGGACAATAATTTGGCATATTGCATTCTCTTGATATACAATACATATTATTCTGTATTATAAACTGTAGTTTCAACAAAATAATGAGTTCATTAATCTGTTTTCATTTCTCATAGGTACATTTACTTCATGAGTAATCCAGTTTGAATACTGATGATGTCCATTATGTATCAAACTCCTTATCTTTTGTACAATGCAAGACTATTAATACCTCTTGCTGTTTATATATATTAAGAAAATTTTTTTTTAAAAAAGTGCATGTACTTTAAATGTATGACCAACATACAATCAATAGAAACAACTTTCATAATCAACAATTAATTTTATATCAAACAACAATTAGTAATTATCTATATAATATTACTAACAGCAGTGGGTAGTTATCTAATGTAGTGTCTTTAGATATAAGTAGATTGATCAATAAGATGTTTTAAGTCAAAAGATGCATACATTTATAGATCAATTGATGGATAAATGAATCGTTACACTTTACATTACATTACATAATGTCTTATCTTTGACATCTTCTTCATTATATCCTGCATAATGATGTAGTATTGACATAAAAATCATTGGTTGCCAAATCTAGTATAGGTATGAGACAGGGAGGATCAGACTCATAAGGAATCATACCAGTACCATAGACTGGAATGGAGATATATAATGAATTAATGATTGTAGGCCTTTTATTTTAATAGTCCTTGATTTTTTCTTATGTTCAAGTTGTGTACTATTTACTTTCCATCAAGCAAACACGTTTTTTGAGAAATCTCAAATTCAAATTGTATTTCAGATACATGTGTTATCAATATAAAACCTCTGCCTGGTATATTAGTATGCGGTTTTGGGAATGATTTTTTTCCATTAGTTGGCTGTAATCCTGATGACTCTTGATATTAATGTTCAATTAGCTTTAATAAATCTTCACCCATGGAAACTGATGGGTGTGGCCTTTAAGTGAACAAGACATTGAAAATGAGAGCCACATTCACATGACAACAATGACCTGTACATTCTATCAATACAATACTCAATAATAATGTGATTAACTTTAACCTGATTTGCAATAAGAAACCACTTCTCACAAAGCATTTGTGACCTGATTTGTGAAATGGGACCACTGTTAAAACAAATCCAAAACAACTCTGATACATAAACAGTTGCTATATATGTACAACTACTTATTGTAACTGTATGTATTCAAATCTGTTTTTTGAGATATTTAGTGGGTCCTTCTTGTTGTAACTTGCCTATGATGACATCATGATGATATCATTATGACATCATAGGGTTTATTAATAGTAGTGTGATATTGGTAATGTGGGTAATACTGGGTATTGTGGGTAATACTGGTATTGTAGGTAATACTGGTATTGTAGGTAATACTGGTAATATAGGTAATACTGGTATTGTAGGTAATACTGGTAATATAGGTAATACTGGTATTATAGGTAATATGAGTATTATGGTAATACAGGTATTGTAGGTAATACAGCCATAGTATGATACAATAATATTAATTAACCTCATATTTTATTCAGCAGTGATCACTGCTACTATAAGTGAAAATCTACTGAATAATATAGGTAACATAAGCTTCAAATTGATGTAATATCATAACATCAATGAAAAAAATGGGTGGAGTTACTGCCTAGCCTTTGAACTGATTGAGGCATATACGTCAGCAGACCAGATCACTTGTTAAATACCCTCTCCAATGATAAATGATAATAGTTTAAATATTTGTTTCATAAAACAATATAAACAGTATAAGCATAAAACTACATCAATATAACAATAATACTGATTAATATTGACTTAAATAAAATTATTGAAAAGTTATAAATCAATGTCAGTGATTTATACATCTCTGATATCTTATTTTACAGTCATATTTGCAGAATGTGCAGTAGTCAATTAACTAGATCACCTCATGTTGAGTCTATGAAGTTGACTAACTTATAGTATATCATTTAGAAGTATAATGAAAGGATTACCACTCAAAATAATTAATTACTCATCATAGTTCAAACAAAGTCACAGCATCAGGGACAAGAATGTCAGACATCCCATATCTTTATTATAAACTGATACTGCTACTATAGACAATACTGTAAGATAAGACATATCAGAATAATGTATTTCAATAAATTTGAGATTTGAATGTAATGATGGCATACCCACTTGGTGTACTAGGAATCTAAAAGTTTTAAGAATTAAGTACAATCAATTTATTGATATCAGTGTACTTATATATATAATGTAATTCCTCTCATTTAAAATAGGAAATTCTAAAAAAATTAGCATTAAGCAAAGGTGTAATATCAACAACTCAGAATTTGTATCCTTAATTTGAATACCTTGCAAGTCACCAAGGTATTTGAGGGTCCATGACCACTAGTAACTCATAAATTTAACCTCTAACAGAATGTTGATGGAACTTTATTATTCATTACATCATGCAAATTGAATTAAAATGTCACTTACAATATGTATAAACGAGAGCACTAGATGTTAACATTCAGGAGAGTACTAGTAGTATACCAAAAAATCCATAAATATAAAAGATATCATTCTTGATTAACACCTTTTCAACTTCTGGTCCAAATTCGTCTTATAATTGGCAAGTAGTTGTTCTTTAAGTGTGGTTTACCAACACTAGGTAGACCAACAATCTTACATTTGATAATGTTCACTTTTAACAATTTATTATTAAACATTATTCTTGATAAATGTACAAGTAATGTTGTTTATCTACACACAGTAAACAAACATGTCAATTATTTATAACTCAAATTAACTAAAAGATATCATAATATCAAAGGTAATACAGACCTCATATTAAGTCAAATGTACATGTACAATTGTTCTATGTACTTCAGGAAACATAAATGGACATATAAAGTATTGAAAATAATTATAAATAATTAAATGATAACAATGTTACTTATTTACAAAATGTCACGTTCCATATTCTCAGATAAAGATCTAAATACCTCTAAATACCTTTAGAACATTTATTAATTTTGGCAAGGACTACTCATTAAATCTTTCATTAGTAGGAGACCATTTCCATATCAATCTTTGCAGCATTATCTATAGCAGTATCATAACACTGAAATGTAGTAAGTTAAGCATTAGACAATTCATTTTTGCTAGAGATAATCTGTTATTGGAATCAGAGACAAGAATTGATAACACAGCATAGTATGTTCTAAACACTTCTGGTTGAGTGACCAGCTGTCAAATGAAATAATATACTCATTACACTTACTATATATTAATAAAAACACACTACATTATAACATACTTATATCTTGTGAAGTAGAAGTACTGACATTGGCTGATGTTGTAGTTTGTATACCTACTTAAAAAACAACATGACTATATGAAATATAATGGATTACTTACTGTTTCTATCATTACCAAGAGATCATATAATATATATCTCCTGGTCAGGTTTGATACCTCTCAATGGTACATGATGATTTAATCTAGCAACTGTCTTAGGTCCATCATATGCAGACACTGTGATCAATATAAAAGGGACACTTGCAGGAGTTTGAACACAAAATATGTCCACATCAGTTTGATAGATCTGACATATAGGAATATAATTGCATATATTATATCATAAATACCACTGTGGGATTTGAATGAGGATAAATATTCCATTTATGATAAGATTGCTGTTGTTCTTCACTAAGGACTAATTCAATCACTCCAGGATGAAGTTGAAACATGAAGTAAACTTGAGCATCTCTCTCAGTATTAGATGAGAGAGATTTCTTTATATACTGTAATAATGTAAACTTTTCTAATACTACATGGCTGTAATGTCAATTACCTCCAATAGAGCATTAAGATGTTTAGCTGCCATAAAGATTAAAACCGAGGCTCCAGTGCCTACTTCCCATGGTAATGTCCACACCGTCAACGTTCACGGTCACTTCAATGGGTTTTACACGATTGCTATTCAATGTATACGTTGATTCGTTGGGGGAGTGGTCAGCTTCCGAGTCAGTGATTTGGTACGCTCGTTTCGGCGTATGTCTCAGGTTCTTCCTACGTGTAGTGCAAGTACTTTTGCGAGTGTCCTTTTGTACAGGACCCCTTTTAGAACGATAGGCCCTTGCAATATGCCATGTTTTCTTACAAAATGAACAGACAACGTCTGAAATCGGCAAATAGCTGGGTAATGAGCACCTAGATACCGATAGCATCCGTTGCTAACAGCACGGTCTCTTGAGAAATTAAGATCTCGTCGTCCTTTCAGTGAGTTAACCTGAGATGAGTCCGACCTTAGCAGATCTTTGGCACTTCTGTTCAGCCGATTTGTGGGCTTGTGCAATTGTAAATGGTTTTGTCAAACGTTAGAGGTGTGGTGGTTTTGCCAAGAGTAGACGTTGCAAACGATCATCATTGCATCCACAAATGAGGCGATCTCTAGCATATCGTTGAGTGTGTCACCAAACTGACAATGTTCAGATAGTTCTTGAGGATGGGCAACGAAGTTGGCGATAGATTCTCCCTCCTTACGCTTGCGGGAATCGTTGAACTATAAGAGACGCGTCGGCTGATGGTACTAACTTCACCAGCTCATTGAAGGTCTTCTCTGACTGTTTCTGTGGAGATACTAAATTACGAATCAGTTGGTACGTCGATGCACCACAAACACTTAAGAGGATAAAGGATAGCTCTTTTCTTTTCCTGAGCTTGTACATCGTTTGCCATGAAATATTGCTCAAGCCACTCTGCATAAGATAACCAGGTCTCTTTGCTCGGAGCAAATTAATATATATATATTATATATACACTAACTATAAATAATGTTATTGATTTAACCATATTTATTCATCACAGTCACTTCTATAGAAATAGATTTGTGATGTTATATGATACATTGTTGTCTATTTGAAAACATAACTTTGACAAGGGAATATTTATTTTACTTATAACAATAAACACTTGTTAGCAAACAAAACTATCTCTTAAAACGATTAATTATATGTATTCTATAACAAATTAACACCTTAAACATTTGGACTCTATATTTTATAACACTACTGTTATTGTTATTATATCCTACTTAATTTTGGCAGTAACAAAAAAACAGCATAACAATAACAATAAAATAACAATAATATAATAATTATACAATAATCTCCTTAGAAGTATACCTCTAAGGAAATTATTTGTTATCTACTATTGTTACATGCAATTTATCACTTTATATAATACACTCAGTATTTATGAAATTCGTAAATTGCACATCACAGTATTTATTAAGCATCTATTCCACATAAAAACTACTGTTCAAAAAGCATCAATTGGATTATTCTGTATGGTATACATTCTTTAAATGATAATTTAGTGTATATATCAATACGTTTTGGTAACTTTAGATAAAACTGTTTCTAGTATTGAAAGCTATTTACTGTAGAAAAGAAATCGATATATAACAGCCAAATAGGTATTGGTATGATGCTGCCTACTTAAAAATATACAGAGTAATGTTTCTGTGTTACTGTTACTCCTAATAATACTAAGCCAGGCAGGCTTGATAAAATAAATGATCTTGCTTATCAAGCTGATAAGTATCTTACTATTAGTAAATAAAAATGCTGCTACTATATAATCAAGGAATGATATTTTTAATTACATTAATATTTTGACTGTTATTTTTTGCTAGTTTTGTGTAGAAATGTCTATTTTTGGTTTTTTAAAGACATTTTCATTGAAAATTAAACTCAACACAAAGATAATGGTAATGATGAGTAATGTTTTTAATTAGAAAACATTGTTAGTTTTGAAATCATATTACAGTGATTATTATGTTCTTAGTTGATATGTACTAAAGTTGATATAATGATGATTTTTGTGATCTATATATCTATCTATATATATATATATATTAACAGTTGCAATCAGTGGCAATATTAGATATTAGATAAGAAATGTTACATAGTGAAACATTGCTTGAGGGTGTGTATGTCATTTAATGAGCTTAGTAAATAGTAACGGTAACTAGAGTTATTCATTCTAAACATACCGTACTAACATAATGCTTTATTCAGATATTTTACATCTTCAAAGGTCTATCCTACACTGTATATCCTGTTATTGATATGATGATATAGGATTTCTGGTTAAGATATTTAGTAGCTAATTAAAGTGATATATGCATGTGTGAAGTGACATTCACATTTGTATATACATGTAGAAAATATAATTATGTACATATATAATATCTATCTATCTATCTATTGATTGATCAATCTGTCTGTCTGTCTGTCTGTCATCTATCTATCTCTCTATATCTCTTCTCTATCTGTCTGTCTGTCTGTCTGTCTGTCTGTCTGTCTGTCTGTCTGTCTGTCTGTCTGTCTGTCTTCTGTCTATCTATCTATCTATCTATCTATCTATCTATCTATCTATCTATCTATCTATCTATACACTTATGGATTCATGCATAAATATTATGCATGCTAGTGTACACATAATTATATAAAATATATATTTAATTGATTGTAAACAGTATTATAAGAGTGATTTATAAGTACATTAATCTTTTTTTTAGAATTATAAAATTAAATCACCACTTTTTTTATTGTACAGTTCTACAACTAACAGGGAAAAATTCTTAACAAATTAATACAAATGCTTATTGTCAAAATTATTAATAAACTAATGTATACTCTATTGGTCAAATTGTGATTTGAGATCATCAGAACTTATGGACGTTCATGGAAATTATTAGCGACATTTTTCCAGAACTCTTCAGATTGATCGAAATATTTCTCATAATGTTCTTCTGTTATTTGGTAGATATTGACAATATTATTTCGTACTCGCAGTTTAAAACGTCTGGCCAAAAATGCAAAGAGTGTCAAAATTAAAATACCGATGACACTTTTAGTAAAAAAATAATAGAATCCACAACTTGGAAATGCATGCTGAGGAAGGTAAATAGCAAATACAAATGTCCACTCAGTAAATAGCCTACCTCTCGAAATGAATACCACAAGCTTATTAACAACCCTCTCATTGATCCAGGTGATTGCGCTATTGCAAACTCAAGAGATGTAACCTGTATTAAATACAGAGCTATTCCTCCAAGAATCTGAGGTAGTAACAGCCATTTGTAGTTTATAGGCATTAACACGCTTTTTAGTGTAATTGAAATTAGTCAACACAATACAGCCTGCTGAATGGTTTTCTTGATGACCAATAAAAACTATTATCATGTAAGTAATGTTAGTAATAAAGACAAAGAAAAAGTCCAATACCAATTCTTCTCAGCATGCTTGGAATGTACTTATGAAAACACGGATAAAGCAGGAATTGGTAAAGAAGAATGAGAACCAATGCTACTGTGTAGTTAGTGTTTACAGATGATACTTGCTGAATAATAAAGTTGTAAGATTCAAGGGACTTCAAACCTGAAAAGAAATGAAGGAATTGAATTGAGTCCCAAACAAAAGCATTGCCAATGAGGCAAATGAATAGGAGTATTACTAATCTAACAATAGTCTTGACATCTTCTACCTGTTCCTCTGAAAATGGTCCACCATATTTTTCTTTCCCTAAATCAAGACTGAAGGATAGTCGTTTTCATGGAATGTAAATGCACTTCGACTTCTAGGGAATTTATTCTTTCTGGCATAATTAAAAACTTTGAAGATTATTTTAATTGGATTATTTGCTGTGAAAGTGGTGTCCAACCATCTTTTAAAATAACAATGGCTAACAATAGAAATCATAATAAACCACACCACTACATCTGAATGAAATAATAAAGTTTGAAATTAAATTTGATTTTTGGTAAATGTTTTCAATTGTCACAGTAATTGATAAGACCAATTTAGCTAAGAAATGTCCAAGAGGATGCCAATGAGCAATGGTACTTAATTCTTCTCCTGAAGCACCAACGAGTTGATCAATGTTAAAGGGCAGAATATTTGCCCTTATACCAATACCAAGTAATCCATTAACAGTATGTAATAATAAAAAAATAGCCAAAGCATATGAAAAATAATTAAAATAAATTACTATGAAACCTAATATACCTATGAGCCAGACGACAACAAAGAGATAGGTACATACCACTAACATACGATACCTTCCAGTCCAGACATCAGCAACAATACCCATTAGTGGATACAATAATATTGTGCAAAAACATTCAACGATATAAATCTTTGAATTAATGTGATTTTTTTTTATTACTAGTTTTTGATCCCTTGTTGAAAAAAAAACATAAGAAATTTTAGATACAACGATATGACTATTCGCCATAACAAAACAAAAATTCCACTTTTTGAACGAATGCATTGAAATCGATATTTACGTTTCCAGCGTCGAGATCTAGACGAAAGCAGAGGTTGTCGCTCATCCATTGTAGTACTAGTGACAAGTGACAATAGCTCAATGTGACTTCTCACCCGTTCTGATTTACTAATTACACATCTATATAAACTATATAGACATCTAAATACAATATGTATTGATAATGTTTCAATTATGTCACCTGTGCATGCAAATAATTTGTTTACTTTTCAGTTTGTGAGTGTTGCATAACAACGTTATTTCATATAATAAAAACCTAAGAAACTGAATCTATCTATAAATGAAATGTTTACACAAATACATTATTTTTGGTCAGGCAGTACAATATTTAAACATATATATATATATATATATATATATATATATATATATATATATTATATATACAAAATAAATTAGAGTTGAAGAGGACATCAAACAAATACCTATAAAATGTGACCTGATTTGTGAAAAGGGACCTCTGTTAAAACAACTCAAAAACAGTTATATGCATACAGTTACAATGAATTGATGTGGATATATAGCACAACTGTTACTATGTATACAAACTAGTACTGTTTTTTGAGAGTTTAAACTAGTTACTTTTTCACAAATCAGGTCACTAATGTTCTGCCAGAATTAATGATAACAGCTTTGTGAATAGTGTGTCATGAAGCAGTGTAGAACACCTAAGAGTACACTTTTTAATTCTAAAGGCCCTTGCTTAAAAGTCAGAAAACTAAAGCAGGATGAAATGTGATGATTTAGTTGGTACAGAATAATAGGAATCTTTTTTTCAAATATAATTATGTGATTTATTTATGAAAAGGGATCAGTATTTGTGCATATATAGCAACTGTATGTGTCGGGGTTTTTTCTTTGAGGTGTTTATTTGTGGTCCCATTTCACAAATCAAAGTCACAAATTTTCTACAGGAAGTGGTTCCTTATTTCAAATCAGGTTTCAATTAATCATGTTTTTTTTGAGTATTGTATTAATAGAATGTACAGGTCAAAGTTGTCATTTGAATGTGGCTCTCATTTTCAATGTCTTGTTCACTTTATAAGGTTAGTATCATTATTATGCCTGTATATTGCTGATGCCTACTGTTGTGGCATATAAAAGGCATGCATATAATAAGAGAGAAATAGATAATTACATAAGGCATCATATAATAAGAGAATAGTAATTATCGTACCCTCTCTGAACAGTCTTCATATAGATAATGTTAGTTTTGTGCTTCCTTTATATATTGGTTATTCCCCAAGATTAAATTCTGGGCCCACTTTCTTTTTATTCTATATATCATTGATATCATTAAACTCCTTCTTTCTCCCTTAATAAATTTAATTGTCTAATGCTGTAATGATTCTTCTATCATCCTCATTTTAATCAATTGCTAACTTTCACTATCATTCAATCTGATATAAACATTTAATTAATAAATGAATTTCCACTCAACTTCTGAGAATCAACTGCCAAGAAAACTAATATATACTTGTCTCAAGAAAAAATATATCTTTTCTGCCTCCTCTCATCATAAACTGCTCTGTGATTGTATGTGTGTATCTCTAGTAATCTCTTTTGATCTCCTCACATTGTATCTGTACATCATTACATGTATGCTCCGTGTCATGCAAGGTCCTCAGTTATATCTTTCAAGTTCTACAAATTCTCTGAATCAATTACTAATGCAGTGTTGTCGTGACAACTGTAAAAGTGAGTGTTGTTTTCTTTACCGAAAATTTTAAAAATGCTGGAGAAAGAATTATTACTGGTAAGGTAAGGTATGAAATTGTCTGTAATAGTCATTTTACATAGGAAATTTATTCTGCTTTGGAGGAAAGATATAAAAAATATCAAAACCTTTTCCACTTTCATTGGAGAATTTCCAATTACAATTTATTTTCGCAAAATTGGTTTAAATTTTTGAAAAAATTGTAGAAATGACATTTTTTCTGTCAATTTTATCATCTAGTAATAACATTTTGTAGATAACAAATTGTTAGCTAAATCATCCATCATCTTATATTGATTAAAATGAGGAGAATAAATTTAAAATATATATATAATCACTGTCAAAAGTTGTCTCTTGGGTTTCTTGCTCCAGATCGTTAGATAGAAGACATCTGTGATAAAGACATATTAACAACAAAATAGATACAGCATCTTGAAATTTCAAGATTGCTAGCACACTATAAAGTATAATGGTAGAATAATGAAAATCATCTTGAAATTTCAAGATATCAATCTACAAAATTAAAATGTGACGAACATGCCTAAATTATCTTAAAATTGCAAGATTGCTAGCATACTATTAAGTGTAAAGGTAGAATAATGAAAGAATCTTGAAATTTCAATGTCTAAATTTCTTGAAATTTCAAAACAGCACACTGTATTGTTCAATGTAAACAATATCTAATGGTAACTAATCTAAACATATCATCTTGATACTTAGTTATACATTAATGTGAAAAGATTTACTTTAACAGCTGTGTTTATATATCTTCACACTCATTTGTAGCTACTTCTACCAATGATTTCTTATTCAGTAACCTTTCAACTTTCATATCATATATCCAATGACTGCTGCATTCCATTCATCTTTCAATAGAAAGGCAAAATAGCCTACATAATCATGACAATTATTAGTATATTAAATTTGCTGTAAAGTATATATCTGTTAGTATCTGGTGAAGGCCCATATAAAGGATATAGTCTCCTTTCTCAGTTAACTTATTAGTGAGATTATAAAAAAGTCATTTTCATCACTGAAGATGTCCAATGATGGCAAATGCCCATTAACATGATGAGCAGCAATAAGAACTGGAGCAAGTAACTGGTTTAAGTATCAAAACTTTATAATAAATAAAAATTAAAATATTAAAATATACAAATTTTAACATACTATTTTCTGATTTCATTCTTTGTTTGATAAAAACTACTTCCTCTGTCATACCTCCATCTAACAGTAACTTTTGAGCTTCATACAGTAGAGAGTAGTCAAGTGGAATATGATAAAGCATGAAATACATTTACTCGTTTATTAAGTCTATTAACACAGCTGCTGTGTTAATAGCCTTTAATAAACGAGTAAAACTAGTAATTTGTACCTCATTTAAGCTCTCTTTGCCACTGCAGACAGTAATTTGATGATACCACTTCCCTGACTTCACTATGACAATTATGCATTCTTGTTCTCATTTTAGTACGTTCTAGCAACATGTAAAGGGTTGTATAAGTGCTATAAGATTATTTGTTAACTTAGTTAATGGTCAGAATTTGTTATGCAATAATACACATAAGCATAAAGGCTGTCTTCTACTTACCTCGAGCGCTCGTGAACGTAGTCAGCTAGAAAAGGTTGTTCAAATATCCATTGTATTACAAACGCCTAAATGATCTCATAGGATGAATATAAAGCTTAGCATAGCAACAGAACACTCTCTAAGACAACAAGACGCAATATTTTATGAAGTTTCCTCAGGCATTTTTTAATTTAGTATTAACGGACACGCCCACAATAATTAATTTCGTATACAAAAGAGCTTAAAATTTCCTCTGTTATTGCCATCAAAAGAGCAATGGTCACCTGGGTGGTCAATGCATACGAATGGCTTATTTTTTACTAACGATAGTCTTACATCAAGAGCTTCAGGTAAGAAGAGTCTATTGTTATCACAAACATGACACCTAAGTATAACACCTCGTGCTATTTCTCCCAGAGCATAAAGAATGCAATATCTAATTTCTTATCAATCACATTCTTAATATTTCCACGAGAAATAACAAACTGCTTAGCTTTGCATGGACATAATTCATTCTCAAGATTAAGGACATCTTTAACAAAGATGTATGCACTTGACAAGTTTGTATTGAATCATTGTCAGACACAAGTATGTAACATGTCTGTTGTCTTCAGAGACTTCCACCATCACCTCGGTATTGTTCTCATCTTTCCATAGTATCCCATTTTCCACATAGTACAGTCACATTGTAACTCTTGAATTGCTGGACAGGTGTTACATAGCCAGCTTTATTATGAAGAAGACAATATTTGTAAGCTATATGAAAGAGAAGAAATGTGTAAAAATCTTGGAGACAGAAATTGATGAAGATGGGACACCACAAGCACCAACCCAATCCATGCTTCATACTAAGCACTGAAGGAGTCCTCTTCTCATCTATAAGAGCAGGAAAAAAAAAAATCTATCCTTTTCTATAGATATTCTTCAGGTGCTACATTGTTAATGATAGTATTGACAGCATGCATGTCCATTTAGTGACAGAACTGTCAACTAGTTAAAAATGGACTAACATATCAAAAGTAGTTGGAGAAAGTGTAGCTAGGTATATACAGGCATTATCTCAGTATTACTACTGGCAACAGGTTTTTTGAATATGATTGATACTCTCATTGAATAGAGCAATTTACTACAGTCAACAGGGCTTTCTTGTCAACAATTAACCACTCACCTAGTACAAAATAAGACCTTTGTCTCCAAGGATAGTTAAGAACTCCTTCAAACAAGATCTATCAGACAAAAGGTAGGGTTCGTTTCTTTCCTTTAATAATGAACAGAAATCATCTAAGCTAATGGCGACAACCTGAAGATTTTGTAGAAAAAACATAGCTCATCTTATCATTCCTGTCCACAGCAGCTTCACAGCTCTCTCTTAATTACCTTCTGATTCCATTGCCAGTAGCCCTTATATTTCTGAAACGAAAACCCGTCAGTTCTAATTCCATCAACAATGGACTTTACATCAGGTACAAGATCGATATGGCTTCAACAAATGATGAGTTGATTTGAAGTATTTAAGTTTGTGCAAACACTTTCCACAAAGTTAAACCAAAAATAGAGACCCTTCTCAATGGTCTCCTTGTCATCATCAGGATTAATTGACAGCAAAAAAGACACCTGATGAATTTAATAGAAGTGCATGTTTCCAACACAGCAGCATCACTACTGTAATATTCATTATGACCTGCAACATTTCCTATTTCCCTACTTTGAATGCTGTGGTATCAAGTCCAATGTTTTGTAATTCAAACACCTTCAGCACATTTTTCTGGATCAATGTCACAATACTAAATTTGTCAGCACGATATGATATAACGGCAACTAAATACCTTTTACCAGCATTTGTTTTCCACAGATAAATATTTTAGTGTATGAATCTACTGGATACTCTATATCATATTGAAGAAATGGTTGAAACAATTTTAGTAACTAGAATTGGTCTTTGAGATTCGGTGGAATAAGTTCTAATGGTATTGCTGACAGTTGTTAAGAGTCAGTGGATTTAACTTCAAATCATTTAGCAGGTATTGTATTCCTTACTACCAGTTGGGATGTACAACATCATGGTAAAGAAAATCCACCACACAAGCAGGCAGAATGCAGTAGACTATTGCTATTCTAGGGGAAAAGTAAATATATATAACAAACTGAGTTTGTGTCATGAGAGATTGCTAAGTAATCATCTGTGTTTGAATGGCTTTGGAAAGGTGTGGTTTCAGTCTCAGGTTTAGGCATGAAACTAAATAAGGTTTTGCTCTTCTTTGAATGTGATTCCAAACTATCCTAAACATTAACTTGAGTAGGGTTAACTTTGTTGAATGAATAAGGGGACTTAAAGGACTGAAAGGTTCTTCAAAGTACTTACAAGTATTTAAGTACTTGCAAGTACATACCTCAGTATTTGAGTACAAGTACATGTACTGTGTGAAATGAAGGAAGGACTTAAATTTAAGTAAAATACTTTCATAGATGTACTTATGGTACTTAAGTACAAGTACAAGTACCAATGTACTTGGTCCATGCTTAGCTCCAAATATCCAGCTTTATGGACCTTCAATTTAATAATATTCATATTTCACACTACTCTCTAATTGCATACCAACACTCGTGCCTCTTCCGTTACTGAGGACGCAAACGAATTGCTTTCGCTTGCGAGTAGGTCTGGGACGAGACTATTATGTAATATTAAAATCTTCAAGGCTTTGCATCTGTAAACATGCTCCCCGAATGACAAAATTATGATTGCTATAGTCCAGCATTAATCACTCGTTTGCCTGTAATTATATAAAAGAGAGAACTAACGTGATATATTACTTGTTTACAGTGACATTCATAAATACAATGCATATTGTTCAATTGTACATGTCTTGCATGTGCCCAGTTAACATCTTCTCCACCCTCAAATAGTCAGATTTATATAAATGATCCAATTGAGTAGGCGTTTGGCATGTCTATGATGTGGTTTCATAGGATCGTGAGGCTAAATTCAACTACGTGGCCAGCTAATAAGGAAACTAATTAAAAGAAGTTGGAATTGGCGGAAATGACCTGACCGAGTGTAGACAAAAAAAAAATGGCACAGTAGCTTAAAAAATAGCAGAAGAACCTGATTGGGAGCATGGGGTCTCTATGACGAATTGTCATCTTTCAATAAAGTATTGGATGATGAAGTCACATCTTTAGCACAGAGTCACTCTAATAAGGAATAAGATAGTCCACTTCAGCAAAGCGACTGTTAAAACCATTCTTGTTGGATATTAGTAATTGGGGTTTCAATTATGCCTTACCATAAATATTATGGAAAGCAGGAAGAAAATCCAGAAAAGTACAAGCATACTAAAACAACACACCCTATTAATGTCATTATTATTGGAGCTGGTATGTCTGGATTAGTTGCTGCTTATGAGCTTGCTCAAGTTGGACATAATGTTACTATATTAGAGATGCAGCATCGTGTAAGTGGGTGAAAAAACATTAGTGACTCCTTAAAGGAAGTGGACTATGGAGTGATTGCAAGTAAATGTAATGTAAAAAGACCATTATAACTCTCTTACTCTCTTTTTCTCTCTCTCATAGCTGGAGCAATGCGTCTACCAGGTACTGGAGAACCAGACTGGGATGGACCTAGTCACTTCATTTCAGACTTCTATGCTCAGCATTTTAAAATTCCAATCATTCCTTTTGTTAACAGTGGCCAAACTGGATATTACAAGTTCTATGATCAACCAGCTATTCAAATGTCAGGTATGTTGTTACTTAAAGAAACAATTTAATGTATTTTTGTTAGAATGGGCAAAAGACCCTGGGAAATACTGTGACCAATTTTGGCCAGGCTGGGATAAACAGTTGAAGGAAGTAGAACTAATAAAACCTGGTTTCAAAGAGTCTTTATAAATTAAAGAAATAGGTAAATTGTTAACTTAGTTTATTTGATCAATTCATTTAACCAACTTATATGTGGTCATTTTTATATTGCATGCTACCAAAATGTCACTTACAATTATTGTCAATGTGTAGTACTACAGTAACATTTCGTTAAAATCTCTGATTATTAATCATGCCCATGCATGCACATGTTGCTTACACAACTGCATAATTATATTTTAAATTGTAAATTCTGTGGTTAGTATATGCCTTTCCTAGTCATAAAACACAGCCCATATCTCAATAAAATTAATTTGTTGAAATAATAAATACATGTACCAGCAAACAAAATAATAGTAATAAGTATTACATTGACTGTGTTTCCTTTATAGTCTCATATTTTGATGCAACTATGGCTCCTGTTATGAAACAACTTCGTAAATTGTGGGCTGAAAATCCAAAAACAGCATGGAAAAAGTGGCTTAATAATTGGGTACAGTTCTCAGTAGTAGGCTCTATGTAGTATGTTTGCACAAGTGAAGCTTACACTTCAACAAAGTCAGCACTTTGCTGACACAGATGACGATGATCTTGCTGTACTTGCTGACCTTTTGCCATGGCCAATCGAAGCTGTTATTGCATACAGTACTTACACATATGCCATTCCTCTTAAAGTTATCCTCATTGAATTCTTGATGGTTGACCTTGGTCAGTGGTGAAAGATCCTATGCACTCTTTTGAAGATGGTTTAAGTATGCTTCCAGAAGCTTTTATCAAAAAAAAGAAACATGGTTGGAATACAAAAGAGGAGCTTTCACAGAATATTATCTTTGGTGTTTCTGCTTACACTATTGAGTACTCACATGGCCATGTTAAGGTCGTCTGCCATTATAAGACAACAATGAAAAATGTGTTTTTGAAGGAGATCGAGTCATTATAACATTACCAATTAATATAATTCGTGGATTGAAATTCTCCTCACCTTTACCAGGCTTTATTACCAAGCTTTTGACAACATCAATGTAGAAGTTTCAACTAAGATAATGCTACATGTCGTTATATTTTCTGGCATATAAAGGAATTCAAGGTGGTTTCACCAAAACAAACATGATGACTATTGTCCAATTCATTATCCAAGTAACCCTGAGTTTAAAATACCAAATGATGAAAGGGGTATTTTGATGTGCTACACATGGAAGAGTGAGGCTCTTCTATTTAAAAAATCAAAACTTTGTTCTTTTTGAATGGATGTAAGGCTGATTATCCTAGAACTACTGATTATTAACAAAACCTAAAAGCCATACATGGTGATAATTATCACAAAACACACATTATAATTAAGTCATTATGTATAATATAGGTCTTCCATAATCAAAACAATACCATCTGCCTTTATTAAATATATTAATGAAACACAATTTAGTGTTAAACAATGATGTCACTCTTTTCTACATATACATCACATTATATGTATGACCTAGAACACAATGTTGTTTCTATGACCTATCATAATTACCAATTAGTTTAGATACAAAGAAAGCAGATGGTACAACTAAAATCTATGATAAAGTGACAGAAGATTGACATTGTCTACATTAATTAAAACACATGCAATAACTAGAAAAAATCTATTCTGGGAGCAAAACTAACTATAACTAACTACAAGTATTATTCTAGGAAAAAAACTAACTATGTAAGCAACTAACAGTCAATATGTTTGTATTCATTAATTTCTCACAATCAAGTGTTGAAAAATATGACAATTTACTGTTCATGATAATGCTATAATGACTTCACAATCACATACATTGTAAACTTTTCCGTCATTGATAATAGAAATCTATTTTATCAACTTGAGCAAAAATCAACTAGTTTTCCATAATTATAATCTATAATAATTTGTATCATACAATATTTAATACTATGGAAGTAATCTGTCAGATTGTTTCTGTCATTATGTATATATTATGGAGAAATGACACTATATTGTTATCATGGCTATTTGCTTTGTGATATTGATCTCGAGCCACTTCAACACAACTCATGTGATTCTTTCGTAACTTTTTGTAACATTTTGGTTGATCTATTTATCTGTCTGTCTGTGATATCCTGTCATTATACAGGTATCAAATAAGTAATGAAACTAGTGAGTTTATTAATAGTCTATTAAAGTTAATACTAGTCCTGATATACTCAAGTGGTACTCACAGTACTTTATCTATATTGTGGGAATTTTCCATTTCATATTGTCTGTCTGGATGTTGATTGAGGTTTACTTTACTAGTTTTGTTTCATTGTATGGTATTCTTTTAAAACTTTGTTCTCATTAAACTATGACAGCATCAAGATATCTCTACTGTTGTTGTATCTATACATGTCTTGAAAAATGATGTCCTACATCATCAGGTACTGACTGCTGTAAGACAATTGTGGTAGGTCCTCTCTCAATGTACATGTAGTATGTAACTTTTATACTGTATTATGAAATACTACCACTTAATAGTGTATGGAAGGCCATATTGACAGCTTATAAATTTAGACGGTGTGCCATTTGTGTGCAAGTTGTGTCATCAGTGTTTATACTATGCCTCTGTATTGTTACTATTCCCATTTTAAATCCGAAAATCTAAGTACATGAGTATATGATGCATAGCCAGTAGTGACCAATTCCATTTTAACACCATAATTTCTGTTCTACAAGTAAATAAATTATTAAGCACAATTAAAATATTACATTAACTAAATTATATTTGTTTATTTCTATAATTCATCTACATTGCTTTCTCCTTGATTTCCATTAAGCTCCAGCAGCTCAAGCAATTTAGAATATAGCAATGTCAAAGAAAAGGTCAAATGTTACTACTGATATATAAATTGTTATTATTTTCCAGAAAATAAAAAAAGTTTGAATCAGAATGTCTTATTTAAGAAATATAACTTACTTTAGACTCTTACTTTTATATAATTTAACACATCTGTTTTGTTAGAAGAACTATAAGATAAAAGAGGAATCAAAGTATTGATAATTATGTCCAATTAAATTGGATTTTACATCGGGATCAAATCTTAAGCATCACTTTAATAGTAAAGTCAGACACAACTGTTGAAAATTTTGTCAGAAATATCATGATCCTATTGTCCCTTTGTTCATTTCAATTTACAACTAATATAGGGTGTCTGCTAGAGAGTGATGACTGGAAAAACTATAAAGAACACAATACTTAGCTAGTCAAGTTAGTACTATTTTATATATTCTAGTAAATATGTCACCATTGTAGAGTGTACAAGATAAACTTGACCAACTAGTTTAACTCTTTAAATGTCTTATTGATCAATCTACTCATCAATAAAGATACTACATTATATAATACACACTGCATTAGTATGTGTTGTAGTAAATTATTATTATTACATGATGCCAAATTTAATCGGTGATTATGAAATGATTACTTCTAATTGGTTTTTCTATTGATTGTATCTGGTCATATATTTAAATGACATGTACTCTTTTTAGAACTTTAAACGTTTCTTAATATTATATAAGCAACAAGAAGGCAGTGAATAATACAGATTTATACAGTATACAATCTTCTAAGTATAGCAGCAAATCTAAAGAATGGAAAACAAGGGACACAATCCAAAGAAAACTTATTAAGTTGTTAAAGTCTTGCATTGTGTGTTTAACAGAAAATAAGTAATGGACACCGACATTTTCTAAGTGAATTACTCATGAACAATGATAATAGATTAATTGAGTCATTATGCTGATGGACTAAGGCATCAAACTACAGTTTATAATTTACAAATAATATCTATGTACTATTTGAGTGTAACAGTTTTTTAATGGAATCGTGTACTTATTATTGCACACACAAAGTATTACTGTATATGAAGCACTGTAAACAATCATCTTTATAACTTACCATATTATATAGCAAAAGCTGCTAAAATTATGGACACTACATACCAACCCATAATATAACAATTTTTAAGACTTATCGAAAAGAATGACATTATGTTATCAGGTATAAAACAAATTTTTGATGATTAGGGTCATGTTTTTCCATGACCAAGTATGAGACATACAATGTTTAATTATTATAGGTTACATTACTTCCTCCATTATTTGACTCTATAGATATAGAAATGAAATAAATTTATTGTGCTCAAGAGAGTGAGACACAGTTTAAAGAACTTATTGAATGGTCAAGTACGCATACAGCAACAATAATTACTCATAATTTGATCAACAGACATTGGAGGTGTTTACTTTATTTGTGTTAATAAGCAAAGTATAATATCTTTTGTTATATTATAATAGTTAATAAAGTAAACTCAGTATTTAGTGCTTGAATGTCTGCCTTTACAATGGAGTTAAAATAAACCTTCTGACAAACTATTTTGATAAATTATTTTATTCACATCATTTTAAGCAATTTGATTTGTCAATTACTTACAAGAATTGTAGATAAAATTATCTATCACTGTTCCACTAGTTATTATGATGACAAACTACCATTAACAATGTTATTGTCATCTGTGATGTACTCTCTCACACTTTTATTGACTTCTTTATTGTGAAGAGCATAATGCAGTAAGTATGTTTGCTTTAAAGTAAATAATATGATCTACTTTCTCTAATGTATATATTATCTGTTTAGCCAAACATTATAACATTAACTTACCAGTAATAGTCTTACTATTGTCAATGATAGCTTCATTAATACTCTCATCTTCTAAGGCAACTATTATAAGTGAAGGATGTGAAGTAACTAGTAATTCAGTAACTATTATAATAATCTCTAAAATTTTAATAATAATATGTACATCATCTATCCACTAATTATAGTCATGATGAACTAACACTAACATTATTAATTACTGCTCTCAGTGACAGTCTCACTAACTCTTTCATCCACATCCAGTAGTGGTCAACAGTTTTCAGATGTCTTTATCAAAAATTTACTGATTCCCTTTGTCTTAGCTACATAAATAACAGTATAAAAATATGATATTTTAATAGCTTACAAAGCCAATGATAAGTAAATTAGCACTGCTAAAAATTTTAAAATCTCTTATTAGCTACCACAAAAAGTTATGTTTTGCAATGCACTTGTTAGGTGAAGCCAAAAATATACAATTTAACAAAATTTCAATTATCTTCCATTACTTGGAATATTATATAAGTAACTTACATTCTAAAAAATTTCTCTATCTCCATCACAAATTTTGTATAGGTGGACTTCCTATAACTTCTAAATGGTATTCCAAAGTAACAGGTTTAGTCTTTCTTTCCATCCAAAGTGTAGTACTTTGGAAAATCTGTCAAACATCACACTTAATGGAAAAATCTAAAGAATCTAGTTCTTCTAGTATCAATACCACGTTCACCATAGCATGCCCCCAACTACAAATCCCTAACATTTAGGGTCACTTTTTGTGGAGTTTCTTTCTAATGAATCAAATATAACCAAAAAAGAAAATACATAAGAACAGAAGACATAATGTTATTAAATATACACATAAAATTGAAAAATTGAATAATGACTATTGTATAAGAATGTGTCAATAATATGTTTGTCTTTTTCCTTTCTTATATAGTGGAATGTTTGCTGTCAGGCTCTTTCAGACTCACTAACATCTTGTAAGTAATATATAACATTTAATAATAGTGGATGTTATTAATAATAATCTATGATATGATGAGAAATAATGACGTTCTCTGATAACTGTTTTGTGAATGATTAACATTTTTTTTAACTATCTCTATAATAATGCTGTTATTCTATTACTGTAATAAAGTGTTATTTATTACTGAACATCTCATAGGATGTTTTTTGTCACAAAGATGTAAACAAAGCTATGTCTACAAAATGAACAGTTATAATTTGGTCAGAGTAACTTTAATCACAATTATGTATGCATACCATTAACAACAAACCTTATTTTTAACTTTTAAGGAGATTTCTAGTTTTGAGTTGGTGTTCACATGAATATTCTACAGTTTAGTTAACCTTCTGTTCACTGTGTTCCCTTATGTACAGTGTATTGTCTTCCTAACACTATTCTATATGTAACCTTTCTTACCTCTTTGTCCTAATGCAACCCTCTTCTCATTGTATATTAACATAATATCCTCATGTATGTTCACTTCTAATTCCCATATACTGTCCCTTAACATCAGCCTTTCTTGACTCTTCATTTGCAAAATCAACACAACCACTCTATTGTTACGTACTAGTCCTTCTCTATAATGTAACCTCATGTCTATATAACCACACATATACATTATATTGTCTAGTATGCCCTCCTGCATGCTCACTGTGATGTTGTGTGTATTAGTGTAAATCTATTGATCACTGTGTTCCTCCAATACAATTTTCATGTTGATTGTCCCAAAATATAACACTGCTGTTATATTCCTCTTACTCCAAGGTACAATCTATTATCATGCCATATTATTCACTGTTGATAACATGTTGGTTACAATGTCAAATACCACAATATAGTCCTCCTTTCTATTCTGTCTTTGTGTACCCCTATTCCTCTAATACAATCCTCCATTACCTGTGTCATAATGTTACCCAATGTATTTTACTATACTTGTTAATGTACTTTTCCTATCTCATTCTCTCTCAATAACCAGTTGTCATTATGTTCTAATGTATTATCACTGTCCTTTAATGAGCGAAATCCTCTTTTTCATTGCGTGATAATGTCCACCAACTTCATCCAGATATAGCCCTCATCTATTAGTTTACTGTGTCAAATGTCACGTAACCCTCCTTTTTATGTTGTCCTAAAATCCAATAATGTCTGTTTTCTCTTGTATTAATAGCACTGTGGAGTCTTCCCTAACATGTCATCCTATATCTTCTTCCTCGCAACTTTATTCCAATGTATAAGTAATCCTCCCATTCATATTTCTTTGTAATGTTGAGTCTCCTGATCATTATGTCCTAATACATTAATGTTACCTTTTATTATTATTGTGCTCTCTATTACTGTTCCTATTTTGTGTCCTAATATAACCAATGTTACCCTATACTGTGTCCTAATATAACCAATGTTACCCTATACTGTGTCCTAATATAACCAATGTTACCCTATACTGTGTCCAATGTAACCAATGTTACCCTATACTGTGTCCTAATGTAATGTTCCAATGTTACTAATATACTGTGTCCTAATATAACCAATGTTACCCTATACTGGGTCCTAATATAAACCAATGTTACCCTATACTGTGTCCTAATATAACCATGTTACCCTATACTGTGTCCTAATTAACAATGTTACCCTATACTGTGTTCCTAATGTAATGTTCCAATGTTACTCTATTGTGTCCTAATTTAATATCCCAATGTTACAAAATTTCCCAATTAATGTTACCTATTACATCTTATTGTCGCTTGTAACATACAAAAGTTTATCCTGTATTGTATCTTAATGTAGTATCCCAATGTTACCCTTTACTGTTAACATTGTTACCCTATATTGTGCCCCTATCATAATGTGATATGTTAACCTGCTGTTCCTAATGTCAGTAAAATCACAATTGCCTTGTACTGTTTCCTAAAGTACACATCCCAATTTTACCCTACTAACTGATACTGTGTTATTGCATAATTATACTGTACACTCTAATGTGTCCTTAATGTAACTAATGATATCCTATACTGTGTTCTAATGTAACATTCCATATTAATGGTTTACTATGTACCATCTCAATGTTAGTCTGTACCAAATGTTTACTCTTTAATGCATGGTTTCTAATGTAACATCTCATTGTTGCCTTATACAACTATAGTGAAGGGTTTATTAATTTAAAATACAAAGACAGATCAAGGATTTATATACACATTTGAAAAGGAAGCCAACAGAAACAATAGATGGTTGTTTCAACTGATGAAAATATCATAGCATCTATAAAGATACAAGTTATTATAGCAGCTATACCGGTACCTTTTTCCCGGTGGACAATGATGATGTAGTTTAAATATAATGGATACGACATAAACAGTTTTTTCTTGGCTAGTAAACAGTTCTTTAAGGGTATTTGTTAAGTTAATTGCACTTGAAGTGAGTTGAGTTCCCAGTAAGGAATGTGGCGTGAGTGTTGGTATGCAATTAGAAGTGGGTTGAAAATATGAAATCATTTACAATTTAAAGTAGGTGTGAAGCGTATGCATGGCTAATCTTCAAGAAATTTCCTACTCCTGCGGCTCTAACCTTGGCAGTAAACCACAAAGATCATGTAATATAAGAATAAGAACGCATGAATATCTGTTCTCTATCATAGTTGTAGAGGTGATAAGCAATGAGGAAAAGTGAAAATGCAACAAGAGAAGCTTCACCAAAAAACAGAGAAAACTCATTTGTAAAAAAATGTTTTTATTCGCTTTGAGAGTAATCAAAGTCTTTAGCAACTTCATATTTTTGAATACAATCATCTAATTATAAACATCCGGCTACTTGGGACCAAAAGCAACCGTATCCAGACACTTTTTGGGAGTAGGGTCTTGTTCCGGCACTTTGAAGGATTTTCTATTGCAGGAAAAGGGTAAGAATATCCGTAATTTTAACAAACAAGAAAACGTACCGGGATGGGAAACCCCATGTATTCCGCTCACTCCTTGTCCATTCACTGACAAGCTAACCTTTATAACTTCAGTGGTCCGTTTTTCTGAAACGACATGTAGTATTTTTGAATTTTTCTTTAAATAATGTTATTTTAATGAATATTATTTGAAGTAAATTATTTTTATTGCAATTAATTTTATATAATGTTTGGGGCACCCCACAGTAAAAGGAATGCAAACAAGGAAAGAGAAAGGAATGGAAAGAGCATAAATAAATTAAATTTGGAAGAGTACAATTAAAACCTTGGGAATGATCTGTGTTTTAGTAATTTCTTTTTCTTATATACCCATCGAAAGGAATTAAATTTTAAAATATTGAGTTATTTCCCGTTGGGTGGCTTTTCTCAACTGCAGAGTATAGTTTGTGCTCCACATGATGCAAAGAATTTGGAATATGGCAGAAATGGGGGTTTTTCCCCTAAGTTTGAGGGGGGGTTTTCATTCCCAAAGGATGACCGTACCTTTGTAAAAAATTCTGGAAGTGACCTTTTGTCCTGTCTGCCAAAGTACAATAACTACTCAACTTTAACAAAACAATCACTTCAAAAGTACCTTTACTCATTTCCCACAACAAACGCATATTTTATAAAAATTCAAATATTACGGATAGTAAGGTTTTCGTTATATATTATTATTAACGAAATAAAAAGTTTAAAAAATTTAAAATAGATTTCGTTACCCTTTAATTTCTTGAATTTGGCTATTTTGTATCTTCCTATTTGTTTAGGGATGCCAAAGAAAAAAACAATTAAACAAAAGCAATTTTTTAATCTTTAATAACAATTTGTCCTTTATCCCAAAGACTTAAAAACAAGGCTTAATAAAGGGATTAATTTAAATTTTTTAGTGTTTTTTCCGTAAGAATAGCACATTTTTAAATAAACTCTAAACAATTTCTTATTGTTCTAAATAATTCATTAAATTTTTAGGGAACTTTGGTAAGACAAATAGCTAAATAAATTTTAGGTATTTTATTGAAAAAAGTAATTAAAAGGAAGTTTGTTTTTAATATTTTTAAATAAATTTTAAAATCTAAAGAAAATATAAGAAATAGTTGATTTAAAAAATACATATGTTTTAAGGTAAACTGTTCCAGTTTAAAATGCCAGGTAAAAAATTAATTGATTTCTTTGGACACGGAGGGTTTGCGAAAGTTTATTGTCTTGGGATAGTGACTGTTTTCAAAGGTCAATTATTATGGTCACAGCATTTTAAGTGTGTATCACGCCCGTAAAAAGTTTTTATTTCTTTATGAGCTCCCCTTCAAAATTCAAAACCAATTCTTCAGGCATTGTCAAGAGGTGTATCT
>NW_024533881.1:0-31578 GCF_016097555.1 Gigantopelta aegis | reverse complement strand
TTTGTAATGAACAACTTATTTAGAATCATATATTTACAATCCCTTACTGATCAGTAAGGTGGATTAATGCTTAATACAAACCTTATGATAACAGGATCTGTAATATCCGACAACGGAGCTGTAAGTAAACAAAAAAAATCCTCTCTTTTCAAAACATAGTCAGGCTTCGTATTTGCTGCAGATATATATATCGGACTCATACAACAAAAAAAAAACCGTGTTAGTAGTAAGTTGGGGTGAAATTGCTGCAGGGCTTGCAGAAAGATTGAATTGCTGTACCTGTTGTTAGTACCCTTATTTGTAAGTGCAATAACAAACTGAAGAAACATTAAAAGTAGAACAATCGACTGTACCATTTTGAAACTACTAATTTTATTATTAAAAACTGAAGACAAATTTAACCAGGTAATATTTAGAGTAGTAAATTATTTTCAGCAATGACTCGCTTGTTATATATAGAATCTTGCTGCAAATCTTTTCTATATTTAATGCTGTTGACTCCCATCACAGTAAGTATTACTGCTATCTTTATAGCTCTCTTTTTCAAAGCTATTTGCTATTGAACATTATATATTATCTTTTAGTTGAGTAAGTGGAGTAATTGGACTGAATGGAGCATGTGTTCCAGTAAGTGTGTGGTGTGTGATGTCTCAAACTAGAAAATGGGTCTGTAAGTCAACTTCCTTTATAATCACACATAACTAGTGTAATTCTGTGATAATTTAAGGGACATAAAAATTTCTTACTTTTGTTAGTGAAGGACAATGCAATGGTACAACTCCTACAATACAGGTCTTGTTCCTTGGAGGTTAGTTAACTGGATCTAGTCAATAGTCGAAGCCACTTCAAAATTTACATATATATATATAGATATATATACTAGTCAGGCTCATTAAATTTAATGTAGCCCTGTTTAGATTGGATCCAAGCATGACTTAATAAGTATAGATATGATATAATAATGATGTCGTCCAGTGAACACGATAGCCTAGACGTGATTTCAAATTAATGATCTATTGACTTACTGAGTGGGTGGTTTGTTCTTGGAAGGAAGGAAATCATGACTTGTTAATTTTAATTTATTTATACAGGCATGTACAAATAAATATACTGATCTTCGAGATGAAAAATGTGCTACATTTGATTAACAAATTTTTCTATAAATGGAAAGAATTTAACATGGCAGTCGCAAAAGATTATAAAAGTATGTGCTTTATTGTAAATTATGCTAATTACTCATTTCAAAACATGAACATCAAATGTATACCTTATCAAGCACCTGGAACTTGAACACTGTTGGTTGTAGTATTGTTTAATCATATGAATGTAGTCACTTAAAATGATTTTTAGTGCTAATGGAATAACAAACAATGTAAGGTCAGGCATTTACTCTTCATATAGATATTACAATGCTGTAAGCTTGTCATGTGTTGTGTTTATTCCAATGACATTTCAAATACCAGATATACTTCATTAACCTATAAAAGTCCAGTTGCTGGGCATCATTGAAGTTATGTAAATGTAATTGATTAGATTATTGGGTATGCTTGACAACAATGCTTATTGACTGCATTTTTTAAACGTTGTTAAAATTGTTATGGAATTCATACAAAGAGTTCTGATTGTCAACACATTAAACTGTTCTTTCAAGGGTCAATCAATAAAAATGCGATGATAACAAGAGATGGAATGTGATATAGATAGAAATATCTCTTGATCTGCAGTATCATATAATTAATCTGATATTAATTTTCCATTAGAAACTTGTGAATGTCTGTCAATCAAATATATATATATATAGTCCTCGAAAATATTAATATGGTCTGGTGTGAAATGCATTGGACATAATAAACAAGAAGGGATCTGTTTAGGAAATACAGGTATAGTGAGTGTAAGTATGATGAAGATTACAGTACAGACATATGTACATGATTAGGTGGTTTACATATTGCATATTTAATTCAGATTAAAAATGTTATATTAAATTTGGGGATATTTGGTTCAAAGTAGGCTACTATAGTCACCTCATGTTTGATACAATGTCATTAGTGTCATTTTAGACCTAGGCTTGGCTTGGCTTGGAATTTGGGTATGTTTTGTGTTACTCTGTCCCTCTGTCCACCCCCTGTGGGTGATCACCTTTGATCTGTGCAGTTAAGGTAGCGCAAAGACAACCACAGCTATCATAAATATGGTAACCATCTGTGTTACTATAGCCTTGTGAAAATAATCTTTCTATATTGAAGTTAATTGCTCACAAATTGACATACCAAACTAAAACCACTTATTGTAGTTATATAACCTTTTCTCTCAATGTAGCCTGTTGGTTGTGATGGAGAACTTGGAGTCTCAAAGAAATTAGACAAATGTCTACATTGTAAACCATATAGAGCAACAAAATGATTTGTGTGAGAAGTTTTCCATCTCTTGGAAACCACTTCAGGTGATTCTGGATAATTGTTATTGTTTACAATATATTGAATATGTAATTATATCATAGCATCAATAAATATAAGGACTCTTTCATTAGTTAACAACCATTATATTCAAAAAATATTGTTTGTGGTTCCCATGCTATAATGTCAACATGACCAATTGTTCTATCACTTTACCCTCCAATTAAGCTCTAACATTGTAGAAGCTGTTATTAATATTAAATTATGTGCTTATCTTGTAACAGCTTGCCCCTAACCTTCTTCCTTTCTATAGACGTTCCTGTGAGTTCTTTCATACCTGTGGTTGCTACCACGGTGACCATATCCCATGTCAATAGTGTTGGTAAGTCAATGTCACCATGACTACATGTTAGTTATGTCGCTACTACACACACCTTGATACTGTTGCTTTGTTTGTACATTCCAAGTTCTTCACTTAATTGAATTCTAAACTCTATCCTTTAAAACTCTTACCGTCATTTTTTGATGCCATTAAAAAATGGAGTTGATCTCATTATAGTATGTGAATTCTCCAGTTGTTTACATAGAGTTGAATAATGTTGAGTCATCAGTCGTGTTATGTGATGAATGAGACCTATGTCGACTAGTATATTAACAAAATGATATCGCTATCCTACCATCAGATGTATGGCACGTCAATTACCTTATATGGTGTATTTAAAATTAGTGAACAAAACGAAGCCGCTAAAACTACTAGAATTTTTATGTAATTCAATCCGAGTGGTTCCCATGGTTTGGTCACAACACAATAGCATGAGTACGTTACTAGTTTCATGGGTACAATAGAACAATGCACGTTGGAATTTTGTATCCATAGTGATTATAGCATAATTAACTGAAAATTAACTCAAGAACATAGAGTATTGTAACATGATATCAAATGATATAAGAACATGCTATAATTTGATTACTCTGAAATTTGTATATCAACTTACATAAACAAGTTGTTAATTTTTGATAATGTTCTTTCTACAGTACTTGGGACTTTGAAGTAATGTTATAAGACTTCCTACAATTCAAGTGCTTTTGAACTGGCTGGGGCCAAATTTATAACATTGAACAACATGAGTGTGTCCAACAGATGGACCACTACTCAAAAGTATTACAGTTCAGGTATGGAATGTGGGTTGACATAATGTGAGCATAATGTCATAGTTGGGTTTGATGAAAGTTATACAAAACACAAAGTACATTGATTTTATTGATTTATATCTATGTCTTCTTGCCCTTGTTAACCTCCAAATGAACTATCTTGATCCGTCATTCAAATGAGCTACCATATAAGGTACATGACAGCTGTTAGGAAGGAAAACCAACAAAAAAATGATTTTTTATTATTTCCTTCTCGTGGAAATCAGTTATGATCAGTAGAGTTGGCAGTTATAATACAGTTTACATAACTAAACAATCACTGCTACTCCTTCACATACTTGAACTATTTGACAATACTAGTCCACCTGTGATGAGGGCATGTATGAGTAAATGGCTATAATAACACTATTAGTTAGTTATGTGTGGTGCGTGAACTTACTACTCTGATTGCCCACACAGACTACATAACTACTGCTAGACATATTCTGTAGACTCAGTATTATACTAGTGTCTGTTGCTGTTGGCGTCGGCAGGCAATGGTTGCTGATATCAGACTGTTCTTATTATGGCTGTCTCTGTTTTACAGGTGAAGTTATCCTCATCTGTTGCAAATTTGGAGTATTATAAAGTTATTATTAATGATAATAGCAGTGTCAATGAAACTGTTAGTTATACATGGCAATATAATGACTTTACACAGTGCTCTGTGTCATGTGGTATAGGTAAGTATAATACTGTACTGATAAATATAATAGACAACTTGTATGGGAGGTCTATGAGATCTATTAGCTATTATATTATTTATTATTTACACTAACAGCTGTGTTGTATAATTACTCAATATTGGCTGACATTAAACTTCACTAATAAACACCAACACAGTAACAAGCCACTATGTCTATGATCTCTAATATATTACCAAATAAACAGATAACTAAGCCAACACTTGTGTATCTTCTGATACCTACCTACTTATTATGTTGTCACTCACTCACTGGATAATTACATTATATGTCATGACTTGTTCCTATAATTAGTGTAATATACTAATAATTAAACAATACAGCACAATTTATTTAGTTAATATCATTAATTATCTTTTAGGTTTGGAAGTATCACATGTTTACTGCAGAGATTCTGAATTTCCTGACAAAGTTCTTTCCAGATTCATTTTGCTTAAAACAACTCCAAAACCCTTTCCTATTGTACGGAAGTGTTTCTAAGGAGTATGCCCACCAAGGTACTTGTCCATATTATAGTAGTTAAGTATAAATTTAATATAAATAATGAATATAATACTGAAGTAATCGTCACTATAGATGGTGGTGTTTGAGTGGTCAATTTGTCCAGCAATATGTGGGGGTGGGGACTCAAAAGGCGTAATGTTTTGAATGCAGACAAGTTAATGGAATGGGCCTGTGACAAGAAAGTATCTGATAGTTATTGCATCTCTTCACTGCGGCCCATAGACAGTCAAAGGTGTAATACCCATCTTGTGGAAACCTGGAAGGTGTCCACTTGGGGACAGTGTTCTCATAGTTGTGGTATTGGAGTAAGGAATAGAAGTGTAATTTGTATAGGAGAGAATGGAATGAACATCAATGATATCAACTGTCAACATCTAACAAAACCTTCTATAATTGAACAATGCAATAACGGACAATGCTCTTACTATTGGAAATTGAACCCTGGAGCTCTGTGAGTTTTGTTATTATGAACATATAGTTCATATCATAGAAAAGTATTGGTTATTAATGTTATGTGTTGTATTTTTATATGATAGTGTAACAATAGTTGTGGCCATGGAATACAAAGACGTAGTGTTTATTTGTGTTACTAATAGTGGAACAAAAGTAAATGATACCATCTGTCATCAAGAGAAGCCATCAACTATTAAGACTTGCTACATTGTTACTGCTGTAATACACTACGATGGTCTCGATCACACTGGGGACCGGTAAGTCATAACCATGTTGTTTATAGTGATATCTCATGACATGGCACACTTTGACAGTAGTAGAACAAATGTCAGTGTTCTTTGCTGAGTGATTTAACTCTATTTAATGTTATGAGTTTAATTTCATTGTGTTTCTTTGTCAGTGTGAAGGACCATGTACAGATTCTACACAAAAATCGTTAAAGTAACATGTGAGGCTGTTGTTGAGCAACAACTAGTAGAGCTACCAGACAATGCCCTGTATTAATATTACTAGACCAACTAGTGTTAGGACCTTGTAAATTAACAAGACAAGATTCCTTGCCCATCATGGAGAGTAGGAGAATGGGGAGAAGGAAAACAAGTAAGATATATTAAAAGTGACTATCTATATCATTCCTTGCTCCAGTGTTCAGTCACATGTGGAAAAGGTGAAAAGACAAGGAAAAGTGGAGTGTGGTGTGGTAGAAGGACAACCATCAACAGGATGTCAAAAACAAGCCAAATGAAACTATAGTCTGTGAAGAGCAAACCATGTACGGGTAAAAAAATATAATAATAAAACAGGTTCTACAAGCTCTATCCTGATCTTTATCAGATTGTGCAATAATCTTGAACCAATCCAAAAATTACACTTACGTACCAATATTTCTAACACTATTTATAAAAGTCCTAATTTAAAAAACATTCATTGTTATAATAATAGTTTTTTTTCTTAACATTATAGGTTGTGTAGACAAACCTGGATATAATTGTGTATCCATGAAATCACAATTTTCTTGTGAACTTGTAGTCATGAATTATATTGCTGTAAGACTTGTTTCTATCAATTAAGTGTCAATGGACAAAGGCTATCTTTTGCTACCCTTCTCCCTCCCTCCTTTTCCTCTTCCCAAAAGGATCCCTTATTATAAATATCATGTATCATAGTGTACCAGAACATAATTTTAGTGTCTTTTGTCATCTCTTTTATATCATCTTTAAACCACCGCTGACAGAAATAATGAAGAATTTATTACTTTTGTATGTGATTTTTTATGATTCTTGTTTTCATTAACAATACCAGTTAAAAAGGTCAAGTACTTTATCATTTTTATATCAAAAACTCTATAAGAATATTCGGATAAAAATCAAATAATTATTTTTAAAATTCTTTATCAGCAAATTAAACTTCTTGTCAATATTTTGCTTTCAGCTCAACAAGTGGTCCTAGCCATTTTTCACCTACAAAAGTTACTAGTAATAAGTTACAATTATTATTATTGTACTAACCAATAATATGAGCTAACAGCTCAAAACGATCAGATCCAAAAAAACTTCCTTCCTTTTTCCCATTTACTTCAGCAAACAATATAAGGTGATCCAAATGCCTACATTAAAAATGTCAACAATTAAGTCCCTTAATGAAATTTTTATTATAACTTAAATTATATCAATCCTGCAATTATAAATCAAAATATAAAAATATGATTTGACTATCCTTATATGAAGCTATTTATAATTAATAAGATAACTATTACAAAATATAATATTTTACTTACTCCAAAAAAACCTAAAGCTTCCTCTGTTACTTCTTTTAATTTGTCTTTGATCTTTTGATCATAAACACTAGCCACTAACTTTTCAGCAATATCTTTCTTTAAACCTACATTTCTTACAGACTTGAGCTAAACTTTCAGAAGAAAAGATATCTTCATCCTAACTATAGCATCATAGATGTAACTATGATAAAATATTTATACAAACCTTTGACCATATTCTAATCCAAAGTTGCCGTGACAATCCTTCCAAATAATCTGGACATAGCTGTTTGGCAGCTGTCAGAAATCGCTGAGCTTGCAAGCTCCCCTTTTCAAACATTGTCTTAGCAGGTTCCTTATGAACATGATAAATAACATAGAAATAAAGGGGCTATCAACATACTGAGGGTTGATTGATAGGAATGTGAAATAGTTGGAAAGCGGTCTATATCAAATCTTATGTAATTTGCTTTTGCTGGCACAAAACCAGGTGGTTTGATTTCCTAATTAAGAGAATAATAAGGTACTCTAATTAATAAGTTGTTAATATATGTCCAACACAATGGTGGATTTATGGAGGTGTTGGGTATTCCTCCCTATACTAACTAATATAAGTTCATGATACAATTGCAAATGGCTCTATTTGGTAGAACCACCCACATATAGGTGTACGTGATCAGTTAACAAGTCAGGGTTTGGTTAACTAGACCAACATTTGTAAGATGTATCTGGCAAAACAATCCTACTTTGGAAATTTTTTAACAAACAGCTCTCAAAGTTCTAATATTCAAATAGTCAGGTCTAAAGAGTCTATTGACATACATTGTGTTGTACAATTGAACATATGACCACACTTACTAATAATAATATAACTATACGCTGTCTGAGTGAGAAGAGCCCTCATTAAAAAAAGGTGTGTTTGTGGAAGTAAGGTGAGGTATTTCCTTTCTTATAAAATGCAATTAGTGCTAAAATACATTTTAAGTTTATTCATATTTGTTCACGTGCATATCATGTGAACACACCATGTTTTCTCTCATGTTTGTGAAGATGCCTAAGAGAAAGAGACTAAGGTCACATCCAACCAAAGGAGGCTGTTGCCAATGTCTATGACTATTTCGAAGAACTCAACAGTGTAAAACAGACACGAGGATCTCTGAAAACAACGCCTGTTAGTTGATGATTTTGATTGTGAAGCCATCAGATGGGAAAATCTACTACCTCTATCAGGCATTATCAGTCTTCTTTCTTTGTTATAACATTTTTACAGAACCTTGGGGGTTTATAGCTGCCTTAAATCACAAAAGACAATAGCTGGTTATTATTTAATAATAATAATTGTTATAATAGTACACCTCTTCTTATAATTAGAACTGCAATTTAGAAATTTTCACATGACAGTAAACTGACTTCTCAAGGCAAAAAATTGTTATTTATTAAATCCTTGAAGTGTGTGCAATTTGAAGCATGTCAAGGTTATGCCATTGAAAATGTATGGAGTTTTATAGTTTGCTACTTTCTCATGGCACTAGAAAGCAAATTTTATATATAAAATGTGCGTTTGCAAGCTGAATTGATTGGTACAAAGTCCCATGTGCATAGCACATAAAACAGCAAAGTTATTCACATGTCTGCGTGGCTCTTCTCAACTTGGACAGAGTATAGTGAAATTTTATTTAGGTTCAAAGATCATGTCTTGACTGTACCATTTTTTTATTACTAGCCTACGCATTTGCTACAGTCTTAGAGAATTGGATTCTTTTTAAAAGTCTGAGATAAGACATTAGAAAACCGGTCATAGTGGGAATAATGTTTTGAACTTTACTATTATATGCATTTGGTTGTATGATTAGAGCCTTCTCAACATTCTTTCAGAGATTTCAAATTTGATAGCAATGCAAAAAAAAACCATGCCATTTAAATAGCTGTTTGTGTCCTTTTAGTCAATTGTGTAAAGTCCATAGCTCATATAGTAAGTATTACACTGATGAGTTCTGTCACGAAAAAACCATTGGTCCGGTTACAAAATTAATTCCGTCTTGCAATATTTGGATCCAAGGGTGTGAGACTGTAATAATTTGGCAAGAGAAATGGAATTCGTCCTATATAAATCCTTTTACCACTTCTTAGGTTGTGTGTACTTAAAATGGAGAGCTTTAATCACTTAGGGAAGTTTTCAAAGTGTCAAAAAAGCAATGTCATAGCAGAGAGATGTGAACCTAAACTGATGAAGTAATAAACTAATATAAATAGAAAATGAACTTATGCCTCAGATTGTCCTGCTACAGGAAGAGAAGGATTTGGAAAAAGGCTGGCAAACTAGCATTGAGAGGAGGAAAGTGTACTATGAGAACAAACCAGGACAAGTTTGTAATATATATTTTTAATTTCTTATTACTATCTTACAATAATTTATAATAGTGTTATATATGATATCACTGTCTTGAAAATAAGACAATTAACCCATTCCCCTGCCAGCAGTAAAAATAAGTAAGGAAAACAATGTGTTGCTGTTATTAAAATTAATTCAGAGTATATACTACAAGTGTCATCAAGCAGAAGAAGGCTGCAAAGACCTGATATTGTGAAGATTGTGGTGAAGTCCCAAGTGCTTTTTGGCAGACCAAGAGGCACATATTATGGATATGTGACACTTGTGTAAAGACTTGTAATTAATTTTATCATTACCTATATCATATAATCTAATTACATAACATGTTCATCTTTATTTAGATTAAATACTAAATCTATTATAATCAGATCAAAATAGCTATAGGACCTGCCTAACGTAGACCTAGGCCAAATTTTGCTGCCGAAAATGGACCTATCTCTAGAAACAAATTTTGCAGTATAGGTCCAAATTAGGCAGCAAAATTTGGTCCTAGGTCCAAATTTAAACTTGCATAAATTGGACCTAGGTCCAAATTTGGTATGCAAAATTGGACCTAGGTCCAATTTTAAACTAGGAACAAATTTGCCATGACAGTTCAACTATGATATTTGACAGGTATGTAAAGCTCATGTATCTCTAGGAAGAGCTATCAAATATGTAATATCTAGAAGAAAATTAATTGGGAAAAAAATGAAAGTCACATTTAGATAATAACCAAAACTCATAATTAATCATATACACCACTTCTGGTGGATTTCAAACCAAATTGATTTAAGTCAATAATACCAGTTATTTCTACTCATTTGATTCTATGATACTATGCATATCTATCATACATCATTATAGTGAACTACTTCACATCGTCAAACGTTACTAACCAGTTGCTTGCATTATTCCTGAAGGGAAGAAAGGTTCAATTCAGGATTATGTTCCCATTTTGCTTTATATCGACATAACACCTATGGTAATGACATTGATACAAGGTCTATAGAATATATTCCAGTTCACCTCAAATGCAATCCAACTGAATGGTGATATCACATCATAGTAGAGACGAATAACAGTCCTTGAGTTTGCCATTACTGCTCACGTGGTGGGTTGCCACGCCTTCGCAATGTCGGGGTGGAGCTGGATCGAGCTTAGAGTACAGCTAGCTGAACCGAAACTATGTCTTAGATGAAACGACAGTTAACGGTATTAAAAGTTTTTGTTAAAAAATCGTTATATTTTACACTCAAACGGAGGAGTCTCTCTCTTAGCAGTTCATATAACCGCCAAGGTCTTCTTATAATTAATTCTTCATGGCTAATGTAATAGAACAAGCTAAAGATTAGTCTACTGTCTCTCAGAGTATTTTTTGTCTCTTTCTCCTGAATTACAATGGAATCAAAATATCCACCTTCCTTGTCGTTGGTCCAGTTCTTATAATTATAGTAAATTATATTTCATTTGTTCACAATCTCTCTCTCTCATGCACACACAGGCTAATCCAATCCTTGACATGGTGTTGTTTTGACAATCATCAATGAAGCTGAACAACTACTCAATACTGAGCCTACTCTATTGACCTTATCTGCTCCAGTAGTGGTTATGTTAGTATGACTTAGAAGGGAGGATAATGTTATTTGTCTATATGATGTAGTTATGTAGTTATGCAGATTTATTACTTAGGTTATTATTCATTAGTAACTATAGCTTTACAAACAAGTATTAGTATATATTGTTATAGTTAGTTTATATTTCATATTATCTTTCTTAGGTTGTAGGAGATATTCATGGCCAATGTTGTGATCTAGTACGTATATTTTATCCACTTTATCAGAAGATTTAGTGACTCAAGGTACTTCCGACATGAGGAGAATGACATCATCTGATAAGCAGACACAAGACATGTGCCCTCCATTACCACAACTGTCTGATGGATATTACTTCTTTGATCCTCAGAAAACACCTGGATTGAGAAGTTAAAGCTTCCTTGCAAAGATAAACAGCACTGTTATCTATTTTCTAGGGGATTATGTTGACAGAGGCTATTATTCTAGTGAGTGCATTCTTTTCCTGTTGGCATTAAAAACTGTCTACCCTTCACAAATATACCTCCTACGAGGGAATCATGAAAGTCGTTCTATGACTCAGCGTGAGTATGCAGAAGGTATTAACTTTTGTGCTGATTGTGAACTCAAATATGGGTAGTGATGTTTATGAAGCTATAATGAGGATTTTGATAATTTACCATTAGCAGCTATTGAGAAAATTCAATGGGACAATGGATGTGCTGTCATGGTGGAATTGGTAAGTATCTGTGTCAATCTGTTTACATTATATTTCTGTCTGATAGTATGCCCTCCCCCTTTGTTATAATATTATTATAATTTTAATACAAGTTGTGCAAAAACCAGACTTTTTTGTTGTAAGATTTGATATGAAGGCAACATTATTAAGTAGACAACTTAACATTTATTTTCTGTAGTGAGCATGTGTTATCTATCAATAGATATTTATAGCTTGTGACTCTGGAGTCCTCCAAATAAAAGGATTTACCTTTTTGATTATTAAGGCAACCAAACATTGGTCTTATTCCTTATTGAGATAATACTTGAATGAAACTATCAAACAGAGTGACATTATCTGTACAATGATAATTTTCTAACCAAGAGAGGTGGCAAAATATATGTGTGAACAAAATTGTGTTATCACCAATATTAGTATATCGACACATGTCCTGACATGTGTATTCCAAAAACATCTTATTGTTAAGATAATGAGAAACAACAACATTCTAAGAATTTTATAAACATCACTACTATACATCACATGTATACAATCTATTTGTGGTAAGGGAAATGTATTTAGAAGCACATTATGTTTTCTGTAGTGACCATTTGTCAGGTATCTATAAGTTATAATCCGATGTTCACACATTTACTTAATAGATGTTGTGTATGACGTATGTTCCATTGATAGCAGTAGGTAGTAGTAGTTTCAGTTTTCATAGACATACATTATATCTGTTATATATTGAGTTTGTTTTGTTCTTTGTTGCTGTTATTAGGTTCAAAGATAACCCAGTTTGGATGTCATTAATCAATCAACCGGTTTTTGGAACCACCTCTGAGTGGGTCCTATGTGTGACTTATTGTGGGCAGATCCACTCTTAGAAGAAGTGTTAGGGAAAAGAATGTCTGATAAAGGACTATAAAGAAGTGAGCTAGTCAGAAACTAATACCTAACATCCTCAATCTATACCTATTAGTTTCTAGAGTTGGACTACATACCAAATCCACCAAGAGGATGTTCTTGTTTTTATGGTTATGCTGCTATTACTCCATTATTAAAAGAATGTGACCTTTAGGAATCATAAGAGCTCATCAATGCAAAAGAAGAGGTGTGTATACTCTTTTACTTGTTTTATTACATTACTCCTTATTATAGGGTATTGGGTTTGCTTACACTGATAATCGAGAGCAGCTTTTCCCTTTTCCACTTGTGACAACTGTTTTCTCTGCTGCTAATTATTGTGGTACTTACACAAATAAAGGAGCTTTGTTTGTTATTTTACCTAGTGATTTACAGGTACTATCACATTGTGTTATAACCACTCACATGATACTTATGTATACAGATTATCAAATACAATAGTGACGGTGAGACATGGGTAGAGTATGCTCCCTACTGTCCTCCTGAACCTATTCAGCTAAAAAATTGATGCAATACCAGAAGAAACTAAGTCTCCTGTTGTGGTATACGGGTCCTGAGATTAAAAACAGTTCAATTTCGGAGGAGAACAGGAGCAATGGCACAAGAGGATAAGAAAACATCTGTTAATTGAGATATTCAGAGCCAGGTTCTGTTCGTTCAGTCTCTTTTTCTATATCCAGCTGTTCCTGTCAAAGTGGGTAAAAGAAACGCTTTGAGGAGAAAAAGTATGCACATGATCAGAAATGGGTATACTGGAGAGACTGGGAGCAAAGAGTTTCAGTTAGCTCTTCAACAAGATGCTCTCCATGAGGTGATCCTGGATGGGATAGTGTGCGCAGACTAGCAGGAGTTGTAGGGTATATTTGTCTATGTTTTGAATGCTCTATAATATCTTAATAGACGAATGCAAGTCATGAGAAAACGTGAGAAATCAGTGGATGAGGAGACTTGCAAATACCAACTACTCCAACTAATATTGATAGTACTAGCAATACATCTCAACCATCTTTTCGAGTAACTTTCAAAGTTAGTTTTAATCAAGTTTGTGTTCATACACACAATCATTGTGTAGACATACGTTTAGCAAAAATAACTAAACTGTATTAAGAAAAGCTTTTAGATGCTAAACTTACTAATGGGTGTTATCATTACAGGAGTATATTGAAGCAAGCAGGAACAAATGATGAAGAGCAAATCAAACTTATTTTAATTCCATTGATACAACGGTGATGGCCAGGTTAGTTATACAAGAGTTGGAGGACTTTGGCATTACAATTAGGGTAAGAAAACAATACATCTCAAATAATGATAGAGTTTGTATAGTGCAAATACTACATTACACACAAAGTAATACTCAACACAGAGAAATATATTATATGCAATCTATACATAAAGTGTCTTAACTAATACTGTTTAGTATAGGAAATTGCTTTAATACAGTTACTGTATTTCTTAAATAGAGGTCTCTTCCAGATAGAGGCCAGGTTTGAGGAGGTATCAATTGGAGGCCTGGGTACTCTGAGGCAAATAATAAATAGAGGTCTGGTCTCAAATTGAGGTCTACTGACCATGCCTTTTCCATATCTAGCTGTGTATACTCATGTTTTTCCTATTCCTTATGCCTTCAAAAGTCTAATCGCAAGTCTTCTTTGTTTATTTCAAGCTTACAGCTGTTGACTGTCTAAAGAAAATTATCCACCAAGCTGCTGTAGGAGATTTTAGTGTGAACATATTAGATTAGTGATTGTTGTAATGCCTCCCTAGTTATAATTACTCTGGTATATAGTTACAATTAATACTGTGGGTGATCTTCTAGATAAAGTAGAGTGGTATCATGTTTCATTCGTAGTATTTAGTTTAGTACCTTGATAAAGTTAATGACATTACTGTCTTTATTTCAACTACTTTAACTGTGCTAACATAATCTCTTATTGAAGAATGGTACATGCTGCTACGATGAGATGAAGAAAGAAACATGAAGGACATGCTCAATGAAATGATGAAGGTATTTTATATATTTTTTATAATCAAAATAAATCACTGCTGTGTGGATAGACAAAAACCATGGCCATGTTAGTTTAGAAGAGTTTACACGATATCTTGCTGCCTTGTCACTTTTGGAAGAGCAGCGTATTCTTACAGAAAAGTACTATCCGATATAAATACTATTAGTAGTGTTGTTAATGAAGTGTATATGTTTTATCTATTTTTATATCACCAATTTTGTAATATTGTATATTATTAAGGTATTTGTGTATCATAATAGCATTTCAGTTTATTACCATCTGTTCCCATCTAATCTAACTGAAGAGAAAACATTTCAGTAGTAAAGGTACAAAAATATCCCCCTTTTCTAAGACCCCTCATGTTCAGGAACACAAACCGCTTTGGCAAATGCATGTTTATATACATAATGTGATGTAGAGGGAACAGGATTCATTCTACAGCTAGTCTTTGAGTGAGGGTTCAGTGCAAGGATGCCAATTCTCAGCACAACATAACATGTTAAGAGAGATTCCCAGCTTTATCTTCATCATTACCCTCATTAGGCACAATGTGTGAAACAGGAACGTACCACGACAGGTAATGACCAGTGTGTAGTAAAATGCATCAATATTACATTTTGATTGTCAAATTAACTGCCAATAATTATACATAATGAGAACATCAGATAGGGGCGAAAATAATTTTCTCATGCACTACATTATAGTAGTGTCATTTGAACTATGCAGTCATCATATGTTCTCTATACAAATTACAAGTACTGTGGTTAATCTACTGGTATTAGTCTAGATGCCATATTTTAATTATTATTATAGACTTGGAAACAGGCTTATTATAAAGTATGGCATCAGTTATCCACGTAGTAGATTAACCACATTAAATTACAAAAACATAAGAGTTTTAAAACCCTATAAAAAGAGATAATTAATGTGGATTATAGTAATATAGTTATATAGTAAAGTGAAGGTTAAAAAATTGTGCTGCTGATGGGCACATAAAATTCATTGTCGTCAAATTTTGCCAGATCTTTCCAAGAGATACATAATCATGTGATACAGCATACACCACTTAAAATAAAGGAGAAATAGGCTTGCCTCATAACATATGCAAAACATACAGGACATGCCTGCCACTTCTAAGCCAGCAAACTTGTCAACATGGCAGACCTAGAAACAGAAAAGACGACAATTACTATGATATAGTACACTTCTGCTATATTAGTATATCAGATATTGATAGATAAAATCAGAGTATATAAATTTTTCTCAGTTGTCCCTATCAAAGTCATCATTTACTCTGCAACAAACTTTTACCTACCACTCTACCTCACGTCACATGGGAATGAGTGATTTACGAGCATGCGCATTGTACCTATTTTCAAATGGAAGGTGGAGTCAGAGTAATGCAGGCTTATGACTATTTTTGCGATAAAGCCTTTTATGGCGGTTGATGAAACTTCGAATGTAATAATGATGGGAACTCCCCAAACATTAGTTTACAAACTGGTTACACTATCTCTTGTTGATGTCTCTAGCTCAGAACTACGGAACCAAAGATTTCTCCACTAACCACAACCTACTACTCTTTTCTCCTCCTTAGATACCTCCTCTGCCTTTTGATTCATTGCCAGAGAATAGTTCATTAGAGCTACTCACTACCTCTCCAACGCCCTCCTTCGGTATTTCAGACACGACAAGCATGCAACTTTATCGATGTTACAAAAATAACTCTCCTTCGAATACAGAGAATGTTATATCTCCTAACCTTATAACAGAGGAGAAGTTTAGTGTGCAACATTGATAGATAATGTGAGCAAACCTGTGTTTTCATGAAGATACATCTGTTAGTACAAGTGAATTTGCTGAACCGTAAATCTATCAATGGACATTTAAGTAGTAGAAATACTCGTCTCTACTAGTATAGCAGACGTAGCACCTTCTGATCTTCAACTTGTATCCACTAATGAAGTCAGAGAGCTTGTGGTGATAGGTGATGAATTACAGGTAGGAGCTGATTATGTCATTGATGAACTAGACAATGATGAAACTATGGATGAAGAAGAGGATGGATGGCCAGGACTGATTTTCCTTTCTATAAATATACGAAGATACTACATCTAGTGTACCAAGCACCAGAAAACGAGAGATTAATGATGAAGAATTTGAGCAGATTAGTAGTTCAAAGTCTGAAGTCAAACGACGGAAGGTATCTAAGGAAAGACAAGATTCTAATGTAGGACTTCCTAATCCTTTGACTACGAACTATTGGAGTTGAGTTACAAGAGCAATGATGGAAAGTCTAAAGGAAAGGAACCACTCATTCATCCACAAAGCAGGTCTTCAAAACTGGCAAAAAAAATCAATCTCAGATTGAACAGACAACAAGAAAGAAATTTCTTCAACCTGTTACTTTCTGATGAATATAATCAATTAGACTATGAATCATGTTCAGTCGATTTCTACAGAAATGGATCATGGGTCTCAGCAAATTCTACCAAACAAATGGATTCAGAGCCTATATTTACTGAAGATGACACAAACCTTAACCTCCTAAGTCTCAGTCTGATACTGATACTACCAAAGAAGATGAAGTTATTATTAATGAAGATGACAAACAAATAGAACATGAATCACAGTCTTTTGTTGCTGGAGAGTATCAACAATTAAATCATGATCCTGCTGCTAGTGAAGAGTCTGTAGAAATGGAGGCTGAAGCTCATCATGCATTTGCTAGGATAATGAAGACCATCACCTGTACAACATACAAGAGTGATCTAATGATATCTGATAGTCAAGAAATTATACTTAATGATACTTGGTTATCACAGGATACACAAACTTTGCAAAATCACGATGTGGTACAAGAAAGTGATTTGGAGGAGTCCGCTTATCCTGATGAAGAACAAATGAGCATCCTTACAAATATGAAAGATTGGACTTATGAAGACAAAGACTTTGAAGTTGTATCACTGGGCTATTACACGGACGAAGTTATAATGACAACAAAGTCGCTTCTGAGATTGTGGGCATCTATTTTGAGGAGGTGACTTACGATGATGATGGGAGTTCCATCATTTTATCACCATTATGTTATGCCTTCTTATCAAAATGAGTCTCATGCAGAAGAGACTGACGAGTCACGAGAGGATCTCTAACATCACATCAAACAGAATCCTGGCAATTGGTGGGTGCTAGTGATATTGAAGATGGTATGTTACTAGTTACTATTGTGTATGGTATACTATCTTTCTGTTAGAACCTGATGAAATTGATAGAGAATTACTTCAAGTGCTATTGCTACTGGTAATGATAGCCTTGATTCATCGTCTCCTACACATTCGCCAAAAATTGTATAGCATCTGATAATGAAGAATATCTTAACATGGAAGGAGAGGTAATTTTAAAAATGGACACGAAAATAAATGTACATAATTTTTAATTCTATTAGGACCAGTCCTTCAAGAACCAGAATATACAGAGGATGAAATGAATCAGCAAGATGACAATATGGAAGGTGCTCACAGCCCCACCCATTCATCAGTCACTCAGACACAAATACCAAACATGCACCCTGATATCGCATCAATTATTCAATCATTCTGGGTATCACGTGCACTCCGAACAAGCAAATAAAAGATCTATTAAATAAAAAGAGATTTATAATTATTCTGATATTATTTTCAATATCTAACTTATAAAAAATCCCCAGACCCATTTTATCAATAATATTGGTCCCAGTTGTAACCTCCTTCAGGAGTCAAAATCCCAGTCAATAATAAAATTACATCAACAATCCACCAGACTCCTATCCCCCCAATGTTAACAATTTAGCTACTCCTAAACAGCAGTAACCTAAACAAAATCTGTCCACTCCTAAACAGACCCAGAAATACTGAGAAGAGCATAATGTCGGGAAATAGAGTCCTTTGTATCTATATGAGTAATACTGAGATATATAACAGATAATATAATAGATAATGAATTTGTTATATTTTTTGATATTACATTTTTTATGTCAAATTAAAATCGAAGGAATTTGTTTGATAATTAAAATAATCAATTAAATTTTTGCATCTATAAAAATGAAAAAGGAGAATTGGCAAATTTCAAATTTGACATTAAACTTGTGATCTGTCTGATCAATAATTCAATACTGAATGAAAGAAGGTTTTGTATATTGATAGTTATTTATGTTGTCATGAAACACATAAAGTTTGACTTACTAACACAAGGGACATTTTTCTTTATAAAGGTTTGTTGCCATAAAATTCTACCTCCATCAGTGTTGTAAATATACTGATGTTGTCTCAACATCATCAAAATATTGATTCCAAACTAGAGGGAAATTTATAAGTACAAATATACACACACAAAAACATAAGCCATCTCAACATTTTCAACAATAGCCTATGGTATCATTATCTGTTGAATTACGCTCATCTATTGATCGAGGGTCATCACTTCGTAGTAAAACGTCAGGACTTAAGAAAAAGATATATAAACAAATGAGGATATGTTTGAATATAATACTAACAGCAAACAACAGAGAAACTTTGGGACTGAGTGGATTGTAGTCAGAAAAACTACTATACACATCGTCACAGTGTCACTATTAGTTAAGTTAGAGAGTATCCTTTTGTACAAAACAAAAGTAACAGCGAGAGAACGAAAAAAAAGAACTACTTGCTGACATAAATTAGTTGCCACACCTTCAAGTTCTTGGCCAACATACTCAGCATGAATCCATGTGCCAATCACCCATTAGAAGAAACAGATGTCTTCTTCCAGATTTTCTAGAGGGTTAAGAACACTCCAGAATATGGGGAGAGGTGTATATTCAAGAAAGAAATAGTGGGCAGGCACAAATCTAGTGGTATCAGTTCCTGTAGCTCACGTTATTAGCCAACACGAACGGTGGTAGACGTTGTGGACTGGTGTCTGTTGAAAGAAATGTAAGAACATAAATACTATAGAATAGTAATCACTAACACTTATATAGTTCTGTATAATGGACTTGTTGGTGGTTATAGAAATGAATTAAGTGGGAGGGAATACATAAGTAGGACACATGCTGTACATTCAGCCCAGTCAAAATTAAGATTTCAAATCTTCTTCATAATATTGGTTAATAAATGAGTATTTAGTAGAGTGGCTAATAAGGTGAACTGAAATTGAGACTTATAGTAGGTAATGTACTCTGTATTTGAAAGCAACGTGTTCCGTATAGCTAGCTAGGAAGCTAATAGTGGTTACAAACAAAATAGTTTGCAACATTGGAACAATAGCTTCTAACCCTAAAGTCTAAAAATGTGGGAAACATTGGTGTATATATGTTAATCAATTATTTAGGAAATCTTCAAAAAATGTAGTCATTGCAAGTTTGTGCGCTACTGTAACAGAGCATGTCAGGTTAGTATGAGAACCAACTTTTTATTTTATAATTAGGACTAGAGATCTGATTGGCCATTCATAAAATGGAATGTAAAGATATCGCTCGTATAAGTCCTAAGTACCAAATACTACCATCAGATTAATTATGAGATTACTGTGAAGAAAAGAATTGACAACTCAAAATAGTAAGTGTTGTAACTTGTGACAAATTGATTTGCTTCTACTAGTCTTTACCAAATGGTGCTGAAAAATGGGAAATGATGTTCTTACTACACGTAAATTAGTCAGAATGTCTACTAATTGTCTCTAATATATTATTATGCACTCACGTTATAATGAGGAATTGAAAACAGTTACTAGCAGAGCAAGTGTTTGGGGCTAAATTACTCATGACAGATGGTATGAGTTTGATATTGAGTTAGCCTTCAAGACAGCATGTAAAGTTAGTGCTTGTTATACTGGAACAAATAATTGATTTTTATTAGATAATGAGTAATTGTTTTAGTATATTAGACTGGGAATGAACAGCATTGGAAGTGGCATTTATATAGTGTTAGTTTATATGTTATTATTGCCCCATACTACGACTCTCTTTATAGTCCAGCCTTGCTAAATACATTCTTGTGATCCTAATTGTATTGCAAACATTTGATGGATATCAAAATGAAAATCAGAACAGTACAAGATGTTCCATCTGGTGACCAAGTGAGCCTCTAATTTGTGGCTAACATATCTCACATTTTTTAGTTATTGTGAGTACACAGATCTGTTAGATACTAACGAAAGACGAAAAAACATTTACAGAAATATATTTGTTTACTTGGTGTTGTCCTCGATATGTTCAGATGAAGATACAGAGAGCTTAGACTCCTTGCTCTCAAGAAACTGTTACAAGGTAAATTGATCAATACACTCCAGAATAGTATAATTGACGTGATGATATGATGTATGACATATTGTGTGGTGTGTGTGTCGTGGTAAACATAGATAGTTAATTTGATATGATGATGTGATGTATGATCTAGTTTTGTACGTGTGTGTCTTTATAAACATCAATTATTCTCATTTTGAGTTAGGGCTAACAGACAAAGACACTAAAACAATTATTGAAGAAGGATTCCAACAATTAGATGAAGTAGAAAAACTTTAAAAAGAATAATGATATCTATTCCACTACAATATATAATAATTTAATTGTATTATTTTATTCTTTAACTACAATGTTTACAATGGACATTACTAGTAATATTACTACTAAACTATTTGAAAGATAACGAGAGACACTTCTGGAGACAAGAATGTTCTAATTATGAAAAATGAGAATAGGAATGTCTAATGGATGCTCATATAGGTATACACAAACCTGTAAAACTGGTTTATCATTTGTTGATTTATAGAACTTGGTGCAGTGGAAAGAAGCACTTGAAGAAGCTAGAGCTTTAAAAGATCCTTATGATGTGAGTCAGTTATTTGTTGATTTAATTGTTAATGTTTTATTTCTGTTAGATATTTTACTCACATAGAATCCGTTTCTTGGACTACATTTGTTTAAAATGACCAAATCATTCAAAACAAGTTTCAGATGAAACATCACATCTTCAAGAATCAATGAAACTTGTAGATAGAGTAAGTAACATATTATATAACTTGTAAGTACAATATATTGATTATTATCACAGGCAATTGGTTATATTGAGTATTACACATGGAAGTGAGATTCAATAGTGGAAGAAGGCAAAAATATCCTTATGATACAAATAGGGAACTAACAAGAAAGAGATAACCAAAGATAATTGTTTCATTAACAATATAAAGTAACTAAACAAATGGTCAGTCTTGAGATACCTCTCTCTCTATTCCAACATATTGAGTTGTTCTGTTGGAACCATATCTATAGGAGTAGTAGTTCTATGACTGTATATATTCGGATCATTAGTGACTCAGAATAATCAAAAAACCATTCATCTCCAGGTTCAATGCTTCCTCTGGCAAAGATTCCAATACGATGGTCTCCCCCTACCAATCATAACTTTAGCAAAACCATTGGGATTAACAGAATGGTTAGCCAAAACGAATCTTGTTTCCCTTACGAGTGGCATCAAAACCACAAAATCTATAAAAGTCATTGTCAAGATTACAGTACATACTAGCATGCTTACCATTATTAAGGTTTTAAATAAAAAACTACACATGTATTTATCATAGACTTCCCCTCTCCTGTCAGCCTCTTCTGGGATATAATCTGTATTTAAATAAATTAGACAATTGTAAAACAGTCTATTTGAGGCAACAAACCTCTCCACAATATTCACTAATAAAATCATTCTTATCTACACCTTCCTTGAAAAGATACCCCAACAGCAACATCAGAAGGAGCCATTAACAGATGCTTTCTCTGACCTCGTTGAATGGCTACATTTTTACATGAAGTGTGCTGTGATTCCAAGTTCTCTCCTATAATTAATGCTGGTATAATAATTAATAGAGACAAAAACTACCAGCACCACAGTAGTACATATATCAGGATCACATTCTTAACAGCTAAGAAACAAGGACAATGTTTTGTATACATGAAGACGACAAGGACAACCTTGGAAATCAGTTAGGACCTGTAATATAGACTCATAAACTATAGTCTAAGATAGATAATACTGACAATCTTGACTGCAGTTACAATAGTTCTCACAAAAATTACGAGAAGAGAAACACAATTTACAGGATTGGTCACAAGGTTTACCAGGATGAAGACAAGGTTGATAATTGAATTGATAAGTAGCTTGACCTCTAATAAAAGATAAATTATGTCATTAGTAGATCTCAATGATGGACAAGAACAATTTAAATGTACAAATCTTTAAGCAATGTGGAAAAATATAAAACATGACATTAGTATTTATAGCAGCTCTCAGTTAACATGTCACTCTTGATTTTTCGGTGATGAAGTGACCATGCTCTATGATCAATGATGTTAATCACATGATATTCATGTGACACAATGTACCTCATGTTTTTCCTATTTTCTCTGTGTCCTATTGTACGAGAAGGACGTTGGTATAATGAAGGGTCAGCTGGGGTAAACTACAAGAATATTATTATACCCTAAAGTGGGAATATGTGTACATCACCAATTGTCATGTGAGACAAGTGCTGTCACATGACCTTTTGACAAGTCTTGGTACGAATGATCTAGCAATGGAACAATAATTATGTCCCAAATATGGGATGTAACATACGGAACAGTGTTACCTCTGACCATTCCAACTTAGGTAAGGCCTCTATTTGTTAGTTCTCATTACTACCTGAACCAGACTCTGTACCATCAAGATGTTTGACAGCATGACTGCGGTGTTTTTCCTTCCTTTCAAACTGGATACAGCCCTAGGTTTTGCTGCTAATCCCAAATTCCTTGTTCCACTTTGGTCTTTATATTCAACAGATGGGATTGTTTTTCATTTATCCTCATCTGAAGTGGACAAGACTACCACTACTTGAAATAGAGCCAACTTCTTCTTCATCACTAGAGGATTCCTCTGAAAGACTCTCAACAAATATTAATGGAGGTGGATTAAGAGGTTGATTTACAGATATTACTGGCTTTGACTTCTTCATTTTGTTTTAGTTTTGTTATTGCTTGAGGTTTGACAGCAAGAGAGAAGCTAAAAACTTCTGAGTCAATTTGTGAAGAAAGCATTGTTCTCCACAAGGAGTCTTGTTGGGTTGCGGCATCATTTTTCCTTTTCTATAAATCATTATAAAATGGAAGTTGCACATGATTTGTGTACTTACCAAGTGATTTAAGGTAGAGGGGTTGGCTCCCATCCTAAAGTGTTAGTTAGTAATATTAATTTAAAGAGGATTTGATTACATGTTTGTAGCAATCATTTTAAAACCCGCCGACAGAAAAGAGTCTCATATGAATGTAAAGCTTGCTTGCGAGTCAGAGGGCACAATATCAGGTCTAGATCATAAACGATCTGTTATAATTATACACAAAACTGTTCACTCACGAATGATATTAGGAATACATTGTGAGCTAACACTGTGATCACTGAGTTCATGGTAACCTGCAATAGACAGATGAATTAATATGTGGAATAATTTCATTCTTCAGTTTTGAATACAACAACAGTTAAAAATACACCCACACAACACAACACCACACACACCACATAGACAAACCACAATATGATATCATCACATATGGCTCAAAACAATCTATGACATGGTTATAGTCACTTTTGTCAGACATGTTTTGTATTCATGATGGAAAAGGATAATACATATTATCTTTTACATACATCTGTAGTAGTCTTTGAGGAGTTTTCACAGGTATTAATGACTGTTGATAGAGCTACAAACATCCTTCCTCTGGATATCACTTTTTCCCAAACCGACGATGAAGATGGACTTCTCTTGAAGTACACTAGAGGAACTGCTGTTGTTGTTGATGACGATGAGCGATGCATTATTACTACAATTATAATAACCTTATATAACAAAACAATAAAGGACATTGGTGGTGATAATAACCTTTGGTAATACTAAATATTTCTTCTTCATATTGTCTACTAATTGTAAGAGTATGTCATCTATCTTATCTTGTCATCTATGATGATGATATGTTATGTGAACATTACATAACTCATGACCATCATCAGTACCTGTTTCTATACCACTGTCGTGAATTTTTCCATCATAAGTCTTGATAAAGATCTTCAATAAAACTGTCGTTCTTACTTAATACTCTTTCTCCATATAAGGAATGTTATGTAGAAACTGTTTCATCCTCAACCTAATTATAACATGAGTATATATCTCGTTCTCTTTAGTATCATGTTTACTAGAAAGTTTTCTGTATAGGGCAACATACACTGAAATGTGGCAATGCTGGGACAGTATCCATTGTAATAAGGGAACACCGATGATAAATATATCTGCCATAATAGTTAATAAATACCAGCTGTATTAATGATATTAAAGTTGATAATAATTAGTAATTGAATTATGTACTAACTTTCTCGTAGTGCATTTTTTCTTTCCATTGTCGTGGTACTTGTAGGTGTGGTTTGACGGTTTTCCTTTTCTAATGCTGCTAATTCATCTGCTATATGTTGTTGTTCTCTTCAAGGTCACTCTAAAATAAGAGTTCTTAACTGAATTTTAAAAAATGTTACCTTGAGGTTAATAATGTGCTCTTGCTTTCTTTGTCCCACCTCAGTTTGGTATATTTCGTTTTGCTTTCTTTTAAAGGCAGAGATGAAGAGATCTTCTCAAGATGTCGGAATATAAACAGAGTAAGTACATGTGGAGATTTGTTGATGGCTTACATCGTTCCTAGAGGATTTAGCAACGGGTGTCGGTTCAGATGGGCCAGATGCCATATTGGAGTCAAACCCACTTTTTGATTAATAAACAAGGGACTGGCAAGTGGCGGGGCTTTATGAGCGAAGTAATGGAACTCGAGCGGGGACTATTTTAGTAAGATTATTTAATATTTATACTATTCTCTTACAGATTAGTGATGACACAGGTACTATGACATGTATGAACATGCTTTTACACATGTAGACAATCAACAAACAACATACTCTAATCACTTACGTGACTCACTCAGTCAAACTGATAGATAGATAAATACTATATATATTATATATATATTATATATATATAATGATATATATATATTGGTCAGACACGCATGTAAAAAGTGTTTTTGCTATTTCATTAATTTACAAATTAATTGTGTTTCTCTTCAGTGTTCCAAACTACAAGAGTTCTTAGTAACATGGTCCACAAGTCACACAGTAATTGACTTGTACCACCTGGTATTAAATCTACATTCCAAGGTTTTACATAGCGTTGACAGTCAGTACATCTACTGTTATAGTAGGTGACTGGGTATGTTTTTGAAAGATGGACTCAAAAGTATCATTGAACTGTTTGGTCAAAAAGAACAAACAAAGTTGATGTGTGTTTAAAAAAAAATTTGTAAAGTGTGTATACATAAGAGTTTAGTTTTTAGCTGACTTTCCTCTCTCCCTTTCTCTCTCCCTCCCTCCCTCCTCTCTCTCTCTCTTACTCTCTCTCTCTCTCTCTCTCTCTCCTCTCTCGCTCTCTCTCTCCATAGTCACTTCAGGAGAATTTAACTTGTTTAATAAAAATTTTCGAAAGTATAAGAGCTTTCCACAAACATCAACTTGCAAAGGTTAATTATCTTCACTCTGTCTTATTCTCTGTTGCTGGTTTTCAAGTATTGTCATTTGTACTCAACTTATGCAAAGTTAGTATGTATGTATTTTATTAGTATTATTATTTGATTACTTCAATAGGAAATAGAAAAAAACTAATTATGGATATGCTTTTGAAAGTTTAGCCAATCAATTAAGTCTAACTTTCAAAACTGCATTCACTTTACTAAAGGTCACATGACTATCACATGACAATGAGTATTGTCCTGTGATTCGCACTCTAGGTAGCAACAGAGCTTGCAGACATATCAAACCTACCCAAACTATTAATGGAAATGAACTAGATCTAAATGATAAAAGGTATGTGTGTAATGACAATATTTATATTAATGATCCTTTTATAGTTCTAACCCTTTACTTAAAGTAGCACAAGATACAATTCATTTTGACCCTTCACTCATTCTTCTTGCTTGGAAAGCACTTGGAAGCTTGTGTGTCGCTTAAAAGACCACACCCATCAATTAGATGATACAGCTTGGAGGTATACAGGATTATTGTGAAGGGTATGTGCGATGCTATGAAGACTAAGAGTAGAGAATGCCTTCTTTGTGCCCTTTTGGAAGAAAAGAAGAAAAGAAAGTAGGAAAAGAACAATTATTCCATTCCCTTACAAACATAATGTATAATATTATATTATCAATTGTCATTATCAGAATACAGATAATAAACCATTCTTTTACTAAATTACTCAAAACATGGTGTCGTTTCTTTGCTACATTGTTAGTTTAAAAACTAGTACAGTATTTCTTCATTATAATCTCATTAATGATTAGTGTAAGAACACTTTAGGATTATGAAAACTATCATTATGAACTTGCCAGAATGTGTACTTGATTTTCTCCCTGAATTAATAAAGTAGTATAATGAGAAAAATGAAAGTTTTTTTGCAGTTTCTTTCCTCTAGTTCTATGGCAATTAGAATAATACCTCGACAGTCTTTAATGCAGTTAGAAACTAATATTTTAGTGTTGTAAGTTATTTTCTCTTACTCTCCTTTAATTTGCATCATTTCTTTAGTCTGAACATTGCTGTCAGGTTTTAAGAATTGTGAAGTATTTCGTAATCATCTTACATCATCAGGTCTATAAAATTAGAAAGCTATAATGTGATATATAAATAATTTTATGGTCCACAGATAAAAAATCACAATATCCATATCTGGTGTTGGTTGCTATGTATATTATTCAAGTTTTTTAAACTGAAGGGATACGTTTGTTGAATGAATATTAATGAATATCCAATATCAGATAGGACAAAAATATATTACTTGAACCATTATCAGAAACACAAAGTAACTAATACTCTAATCTATGTTATAAACTATCACTCTAGGATGGTCAGTTTCTTGTAGAATTTTTAAATGCTTTTACTATATTCAGTTGTGCCAAGTCTTGTGAGTTCCTACATCGATATATTTTGTTTATATAATTTTATAGTAGGTTATTGTGAGTTTCAGTCTCCCGGTCAAATTGCCGGGAATAAGTGTGTAAGGACAAACCTCAGATTGAAAGTGACATTATTATGAGAGTATTTCTGTGTCCCATGTGTGTGATTTAGTGGGCAAATATATCCGCTGAACATTTTAATATTTTGGTATGCTATGCAGAAAAACATATATGTATAACAATAAATAGATATATATTTATTTATATTTTTATTATTAGGAGGAAGTGTTATTACAATATTTTGTGCTGTGATGATTTTTACGGTTCTCTGTTAACTAGAGATATCTGGGTTTTATATCAAGGTATTATAGCTATTATTAATTTATAGACACAATTTGTATTTTCTAGATGGGTCGCAAGTGACCTGTGTCTAAGAATCTGTACACCTACTTATGATCTGGTATTGTGACCGACCATAAAGAATTATCATTACCATTTTTTAAAAATAATAACGTTATGTGGTGTTAATTTGTATTTTTCACTGTTAAAGGGAGGGGTTCTAAATTTACAATTTTTACATCTTCTCTTGGTCACCTCAATATCCAGCTACTCCTCGTCCTGCTAGTAGCATTTCTTACCACTCAACAACAAGTAGGTCAACATAATTATTGTACCAGCTATTTCTTAACATTGGGGAAAAGGGCAGTGTCGTCCCAGTTTCTCCAAGGGGGGAAGTAATGGGGATTCAAGACCCCCCCCAATGCTTAGTAGTAACTTTACAATAACACCCTTTTTCACATAATTGTGTAGAGGAATTTGTACAAAAACATATACCTCCATCCCTGGTATTCTTAAAAACTTTGGTCCACTCTCTTGTGCCTATTTTGACATCTCTCTTTTACCTGAAGTATAGTTCGTATAAACTGATCAATACACTTTATATATAATAGATATGGGAGTTATTATTTAAATTTTATCCACTACTACAAGAGAGGTACCCCTCCATAGCAACAAACAGTGTCATAAAATATGGTTAGTTATAAGAGTACAAGTTTACATTTGATGGGGGGGGGGTACTAACATCATCATGTGTAGGACATATAGCCTTCAGTCTCTAACGTGAACTTTTAAACAGCCTCAAGTAAAACCACACCATCCCTATCCTCCACCGCATTATTTTTTCTTAACCTCCCTTAATGAAATTATTTGTGCCTTGTATTCAATTCTATTAAAGAATCTTCAAGGTCATCATTTCAGTAAGCATTTAAGGAAAGTGTTTGTATATATGTACATGTATTAGGTATTATGTGAATGTTACATATCAACTATTAGAAGTTATAGCAGACATTACTAGATCATATGAATGATGATCAATCTTACTGGTATGTGGCTATGATTATCTCTACATATTATAAACTATTTCTGTAGATACTAGGGGATTTATTATCTAATAATGGAGAACACAACCTCTTGTATTATGATAGGTGTGACATCTTGTTCTCTCTTGTGTGGGACTCTACAAAACCCAATATTTAAGGAACATTTATGTACATTTTTTTTTTTAACTCTCCTTAGCAGTCATCATTTCTTGGCTGACAAAACATATGTCATTAGATGCATTCAGACATTTGGGCTGAGGTCACTCCCTTCTCAGAAACCTTAGAGAGATTGTGTTCCAGGCCTCATTGTCTGAGAGTGTTGTGAGTTTTTATACAGAGGAGTAACGTTAAGTTCTGTAGTTAGTAACATCATTATGTAACAGGAATAGGTACCTTTTGTGTAAAAAACCGAGTTATTAGAAAAACAACACTATTATAAAGTTGATAAGAATACACCAGGAGTCATTAATGATAAAACCACTAGTAATATAAAGGAACTTGAGGAAGAAGGAGATGTTACTGAGGAAAACAACAAAGAATCAGTCACACTAGAAGTATTGTAAACTAATTGTGTATATCAATAAAATATAACGAATCTTCCTTCCCCTCTTCTCCTCAGACACTTTGGTAAATTTCCAAAGATCATGGAAACAGTTGAAATTCATGTTCTCCATAACACGATCAGTACTTACTGATTTGAAAAAACATTTGGGAAAGACATGGTCAAATAATTGATAGGAAATAAACATTTATAAAACAATTTATATCACTTATAAACTCCATCATTACATTAGATAACATCGACAGAAAAGTGTTAGGTATATATAGTTTACATAAACTGAAACTAGATAGTAAAAACAGACACACAGTAAAATAGAAAAAATTGTGACTTGTGTACCTTCCTTTTACTCTCTCCAAAAAAAAGAAAGGTCTTGTAGTCTGGTTGTTGTTGCCGACTTTGCAAATGCCATATTAAATACTATAATTGGGATACACAATGAACATCCTCTTAAGATTAATATCATAGATTTTGACATGCTACATTATCACAATCTTTTGTTTTTCTAGACTAGATCTTGGTACATTCTATTATAGTTATATCAATCTGTTATAGAAAACACCAGCAATTTTATAATTATAACTGAAATAAGTAATAATATCGTCCAAATTACAAGCATAGAAAAAATATTGTCTACTAATTCTTCTTTTATCAACAATAAAAGTGTCTTCATGAAGATGATCGTGGTGAAGACATACATAGAACCTTAAATTCTTCTTTCCAGTATTCTCAACACTGTGACATACTCCAGGAGGTAAACATACCCGAGTGACCTACTGTCACTTCACTCTCTCCTCCCCAACAAACACACTACCTTCACCTGAGTAATAATGATAAATCTCTCAGATTGTTCATGATAATGATGATATGTTGATGAAAATGGTATGTGGGCCTCAGCTACACTCAGATTTGGTTTGCCATGGATATGTGGATGTATTAGTTCTCGAATAATGTTGATCCATCTTTTGTGACCATAAGACTTTCACTTCTCATACTGTGAATGAATAGCCATTTGATTTGAAGCATGGAGTTTGAGTCCAGGATTTAATTATGATAATTGATAAAATTTTTATGTGCCATATTGAGCTAATATGTTGTCAATCTAACGAATGTTGCAGTATAAAGAGAGCGCACAATTTATTAAACAGTAACATCATGTTAGCCACGCATTATTAAACGTTACACTAGATTTTTACAAGCCAGTTCTAGCCAGAAACTATAAAACTATTTGACACACGAGCAAGGTTCAGTGTGTTAGTGGGTGGAGCTACTCTAATTTCACACATCAGGGATGCTGAAATTGGTCAGCCTCGACAAGTCTCTTTAAAGCCCTCCAACAGCCCTACTAAGGGTTCTTTTTACTACAAGACGGAGGCAAAAAAGAGCCTTTGTGATGGAGTTAGAGTGGCTGGTGGTACTGCATCTGGAAAAGTGAAGACTTATATCACATTGTCTCATTTGTATATAGACTTCGTTGTCGTAAACTATGGAAGCACTGATGCGAAGATTGCCTCAAAAGAAGACATTTATCAAACAATCAAGTAGTTTTATCGGGATGTTGATATCAAACGTAACCAGCAACAAAAAAATTATAATTTTGATATCCAGGTTGTGTGTGTTAGGGAAGTAAATGGACCCCAATTGTTTAAGATCCTTTGATAATAATTTAATGAAGAAAACTTGGAAAGATTCTGAAGGAAGAAAGTGGGTTATGTTTTTGATTTCAAAACAATACCGGTCACTTAATAACAATTTATTATCATTTAGTATTGGGTTTTGTCTTTTTCCTAATGCTATCAAAGACGGGGAAAGTAGTCATCAGTGGGGTTTTTATTTAAGGTATCTTGGTTCTTTATACCAAATAGAATTGATGCAAAGGAAATTTTTGTGGAACAGAAGTACCAAAGATAGTAAAGAGGTAGTACACTATTCATGCAATAATACATTTTGTCTTGAGTTAAGATTTAAAGGGAAGAGGACAATTTGAATTGTTATTGTCAATACACAACTTTGTTAACC
>NW_024533880.1:0-43614 GCF_016097555.1 Gigantopelta aegis | reverse complement strand
TTAACATTTAATGATTAATAAGTTATATAAAGTGATTTAAAGTAGGGAACAGAAAAAAAACAACAGTTAAAGTTCTTTCTTTTTTGCTGTGAAGGTAATAAATAGCCCATAAAACCTAAACATAAGTTTGGTCAAAACTTGTATTAAATAAATGAAGGCATTTAGTCAAACAACCAATTAATTTTTAATTTTATTAGTAAAACAATTATAATCTTCTTTGCAGACAAGACAACTGGGTGTCAATGTACAGTAGATCTAATTCCCAACTGTAATGGTCTATGGTCAAAGGTTTATTGTAGTTATAAGCCAACATGTAAAAGACATTGGCATGAGCTCGCTATCTTTACCAAAATTTCAAGTTGGCAGTGTCAATGAACCGGGATATATTCGGATATAACTTCACCATGAGATTTCTACTACCTGCCACTGTTGCTACATATTTATGGCAGGTGCTGTCAAGCAATATTCTTTTAAAATTTTAAGTTGGCAAACTTTTACAACTGTCAACAATGACAAAATGAAAAAAGCTTTGTCATCAGGTCCATATACACATGTGCTTTACTTACTTATGACGAGTGAACTAGATATGTTAACCTATCAGGTTCTTTTTCCAAATAGTAACTTGCCTAGAGGTCTAACGCATTGTAGAGAATCACATTTAAAATGTATGAGTTAATGAATCCTATTATGATACATGTGTGTGTGTGGGGGGGGGGGGGGGGGGGGTGGCTTGCGTTGTATATATATATATATAGATATATATATATAATATATATAAAGCCTATATATTTACCAATTACCAAGTTTTACTGATTTAGCTTTAAAAACAAGGTGAGATGGTCTGACAAGCCTGCACAGCTTGAGTAAAGCTAACTTATTCTTTAGGGATGACTAATCAAAGCTCTTTGTTCTAACATTCTGAAAATATTTCTTATAGTAGCAGCTTAAAAACATCTTTCAAGACTGTAGATTCTTTAAGTAGTTATAATCCCAATGAATCACCAATCTTATAGGGCAATTTCTAAAATATAGACTAAGTCAGAACTTTTGCATGGGAGTAGTACCATGCTGTTAATATATACATACTTTTTGGAGCAAAACAAGTAAAAGAAAGAAAGAAAAAAATGCCATACCTTATCATAGGTCATTATGTACAGAAACAAAATCAATGCAAATGAGAAATGTAAGCTATATATATACTAATTACCTATCCAATCATGATCACACCGAAGTATTAGTACTAACTAACCATCTCTTTCAGGGTACTTTCATATTTCAAGGCGATCCTGTTATTTTGTAACAGTTTCAGATCTTAGAGCAATCAGCAATTCTGTCTTGTTGGACTTTCTCCTTTATTGAGCCAAAGGTCATACATTCTAAATAACTTCTCCTTCTCATTAGTAATTGCGAATATTTCTAGATCCACACTATCCAGTTGTAATGTATCCCTAACAGTTACCAATCAGCACCCGTTTTATAGCCCGTTAACAACACTTTCGAGAGTGATGGAGCCTGATTTAAAAGAAACTCAAGTGAATAATAAGGAACACTCCCAACAGCCATTTCAAAAAGAGATAAACAAAACACGCCCTAAATTCATATATTCGCGTACCCAGCCCTCCCCTGAGGGGAAGGTCTAAGACGAATTTCCTGCACGGGGAGAGGCTGGATAACGCGAGACGAAGCTAAAACACAAATTATGAAATAATTTTCAAGTTGAAGAACATGTAAAATATTTTTCATTTTCGGCTTATAATTAGTGTGTCTCTCCTACTTGTATATATGTCAATTATCAGTTCTACCATTAATGGAAATGGACTCACTCACCTCACTATTTGCACTTAAAAAGTTTACATTAGAGTTCATGGGACAGATAAGCTCATCATAATTACTTCATAATTATATGATCATGAGCTATAATGTTTTAAACATCATTTTTATTAACATTGTCCTTATTATGATAACTGTGGTTACTAAATCGCCACAAAAACACAAAAAAAACTGTATTTACTTCCATTGATATCTTTCCTTCTCTTAAAGTAAGAGGTTATGAGCATCAAAAATGTAAAAACAACCATGACTCATCTTTTTGTACTGGAGACTCCAACTTAGTAGAAAGAGAACTTTCACACAAACGTATGTACATGTATGTGTTTTCATTAATTAATTAATAAACAGTCTAAATTATGTACTATTTAGTCACTGTACTCAACCAAATGTAACATGACATAAAAGTTTCCATTAGAAAAAAACAAAAATAGTATCTCTATAATAAATTAAATCAAAAAACATGCATTTCCAAAAGTCATGTACATAGCCAATTTCAACCATAGATATAGTATTGTTTTTATTGGTTCATTGAAACAATTGAGAAACTATCATTATCATTCATAAAAAATCATAACAATAGTTATACTATTGAAAGATGAAAAAAGACTGGATGTTTTCGAAATTGATCGCTAACTACATCTAAAGAAAAAGATCATAATTTATGTTATCAACTTATAAAACATACTTCCTTCACCCTGTTGATTATTACTTTATCCCTAAAATTAGCTTTGATATACTTTGGTCTCCATTTTGAGTTAAAGTATTTTACTCTGTCATTGTTTTCTATAGTGATGAACCAAGAAAACCATTTATTTGCCTGAAGATAACCTAGACACAGTGCTAAGGCTAGACATGGTCCAAGGGGACATGTATTGCATGTCCATAAAAAAGAATGTGGCAAACTTTCTCATTAAAGTTTACATGTTGCCAAGATTCTTTTTCAATTACTGGAGTGATTTGTGTAAGGAAACGATATTAAATGTTCACATTTACTCACAAAGCAACACAATTAACATAAAGAGGTACACTTAACACTTAAAATTTCCTTTATAACAGTTATTCAAATGTGGATACAGCCATTTAAAATCATGCATGTATAGACTATTGTGCTTACCAGCATTTTCAAATGCTTGTTCTGTAGATCCACTAGAAGTCAAGTGACTAGTATCTAACTATAAAAATTGTTTACCATAAATCTCACAAGAAAATGGATTATAGAACAAACAGAATTAGAGATTGTCTAACAAAAATAATCAATTAAGTAATTATTATTATATTTTCCATCTTACATTACTAGTTCTGAAAGACAATAATTTGTTTTGGACCATCTGACAAATCCTTATGCTTTCTGAGATATTGTTTTTTCAAAAAACCTATATAGATACACCAGATAATAAATAGTTAAAGTTATGCAGTCACTAGTTATTAAATCCTCTTCTAATATTGTAGCAATGCTTCTCAGGGATTTGATCTTCTTCTCTAAGCAATACATCAAAAAATGTTATTTAGATATTGGTCCGAGTCTGCACGACTTGTAATTTTTGCCTATGAAGCTCATGAACTACTTGCTGGCTGTTTTTATAAGCTGAGTCTCCTTGATACTTGTAACTTATCTAAGAAAGTATCAGTTAAGATATGCTACTATAGAATTTAATCCAATATCCGATCAACGTTTGGTTTGAATGGCTTCAGCTAACTTGGCAATCTGTTTTCGAAACACTTCTGATGAAGGTTCTGGGAAAATAAAGAAATGTCCAATTTGCTCTGTCATGCCACATTACCTTACATACCTATTTCACTAGGTTGTATATCTCCAACTGGCTCACTCTTTAACTAGAATGCTCTAGATAAGCTTTAATATGAGTATGAAAAATTAAAAATATTATTAGAGTTTCTTACAAGGTCTAAAAGATCGAATAATTGTGTATTCTTAGTTTCAGACTTTACCTACCACTTAATGGCACAGTATAGTCAGTTCTGTGACTGGCATTGGTATTCAAGCAGATATAGTTATTGACACAGAAAGGAATAGAAGACGGGTTTGAGCACAAAATTCATCAACAACAGATTTAGATACCTAATTAAAAATAATTTAAAATAGTAATAGTGTATTAAACATGTACCTGTACAGGCCTTGTATGAGGAACGAATGTTCAATCCACTGCTAGAAGGATGATCTCCAATTATTAGTTCAATCTTTATCTTCTTCATACTCAAACGGAAAGGTATCACTTTTTCTTCTACTATAGCTTTTGGGAAGAGGATCTCTCTATGTACTGTTTATTATAATAAAATTGAACAGTCATGAAAGAAACATATAAAAAGCTATATATATATATATAATAGATTAGCTAACAATGTATACAATAATATAACATTAAAATTACTACATGCGTGTCTCAATCATAATAAAAGATAATTATCCCTTTACTGACCTCCTCAAGTACACTAAGATGTTCTGGAAACAATGAATCTATCAAAACCCCATTCACATACTGCTTCTTCTTCATAAGGACCACTATTCCTCCATAACAAGATGAAGGCCTTGAATACTGCCACATTGTTTTTAGAATAGCCAAACCTAGAAAAACCTTGAGAGCCAGATACTTCCATATGGTGCCTGGGATAGAATAGTCCCTATCTGTAATTGGAATCTGCAGCATGCTGAAGATTGTGGAATAGGAGCTGTAGCAAAACTCAAATAAAAAAAAAACATTTAGTGTGGTCTTCAGTAACCAGATGAGCACAGTGTTGGAATCTCTATTTAACTGGTTGTTGAAGTGGCATAGAAACAGCTATAATTATACCCAGACAGCACTAATCAAACTTCTTTCCTTCAGGTAAGTATAACATCCACCAACAAGTTGCAGTGAGTGATAGGTTATTTCACTACTCTCAGTTGGAGATAAAGCATTCTGAGGAACAGTAATCCTCAATCCATACTTCTCCAATTGTTTTTTTTCGAGAAAATTGAGGACTATCTCTCTTGAATTATGAAACTTCTCATGTCTACACCATATACCACAAAGATATCTGAAAAAACATCAATTGAAAGTTGTATTATAATTATTAATAGTACATCATATGACATCTTCTGTATATCTGTGACATTAGGTAGTAATTTCATCTGTTAAATTAGTTGTTTTGGTATAAATCTAGAAGATATATGAATTGTAGTAGATATAAACTGCTCATATTTATTAGTACAGGATATATGCAGTATACTATTATAGTATCTCTAGTCTATTAATTATGTCTCCTTGTCCACTAGTATGTGGTTTGATGTCACATTTTTGTTTTCCTTCAGATGACAAGTGAATTGGAGATAGCTAATAAAAATAATGAATCAAGTTTCATTATTATAATAGTTCCACTTACATGTGCAGCTCTGAAGATGATAACTTGGATGGACACCTGACAAATCTGTGCTTTCTGAGATATTTCGTTTTTCAATCTAGAGAGTATACCAGATAATAGTAAAACCCAGTGAAGTCATCAAGACATTTTATGTTTCATACTATTTTAATAATCAAGATATATAATAATCCAAGTATGCTAGTTATCTGCTAAAAGTAATGCAAGTAAGCTACGAAAATAATATACATGTTGCAATGTAATCACTTACTTGTCCAACACAATCAATAGTGGCTCCCTTTATTAAGTAATGATTGAGTAATAGATGGTCGCCACTCTCAACAGCATAATGAAGTGGAATTTTGTTATCCTGTAATTATAATAAATGTAATATTTCAATATAGTCCTTTACATTCGTAATACTATTAAATTGGCTTCTTTGTCAGTAATGCTGGACCAAATAGATTGGTAACCTTGTGATTGTTTTGTTATCCTGTAATTATAGTAAATTGTACATGTTGTAAATGTAGTCACTTACTTGTCAACACAATAAACACTGGCTCTTTATTGAGTAGTAATCTCTCAACAGCATAATAATAAATGTGGAGAGGAGGGTTTTTGTCAATGCTACAAAGAGAATATAAATTGACAAGGAAGAATAAATCAATTAAAGTCAATCCAATTATGGTAATTATTATATTGATTAGATTTTCAGTAAAAATACATTGTTAGACAATTTCATTTAAAGTTAATGCTGTTTACCTTGGTCAAGTGATGTTAGGATCTGCTTCATATATAAACACTTCAACAAAAACTGAGCTGGTAGCCATTTTGTGGTTGGACTACCAGTTGTATGAGTTATTTTAAGTCCTGATACTCCTCCTCTCAAGAGGTGGTTTCCACATGTTTAAACAATAAATTAGATACAAATCAAAAATATATGTATCTAGTGATGAGTACCTCTGTTACTGTCTTTGTTCTCAACAGTAGTTACTTTTAATTTAGAAGAAGAGACCTATACAAAATAAACAACCAGTTACTAAACATCATTCCAATTTATTTCATTATTGTTTTACAATTAAAAAGCACAAAACATTTACGTTTGTATATAAACTCATACATACTCACTAATCATTGATAATCTAAAGTGGCGCTTGGACCTATCCAAAAATACCAGATGTTCAATAACTCCCACACAAAATCACTGTAGTTGGTATATAACTTACTTCTCTAGCTAATAAACTGTTTTGTAGATACTGAAGTTTGTCTCTTCTGTAAAAGACCAGAATCATGACAAGTTCTTCCAATCACTAAATTAAGATATATTATTAAAACAATAATTATCCTAATAATAATTGATTTTGCGGGTCCAAGAAAGTAAGTATATTGTCCATCAATAGTTCTGTCTTGTTCTAAGAGATGTTATAATAAGTCATAATTTGAACAACTTATTTAATAGTTCTTTCTCCCATCTTGTATATAAACTGTATATTAACCTAAAAACAAATAAAATTAAGTAATAATTAATACAATGTAAAAATATGTATTAGTTAACTAAAGAACATGAAACAATAAAGGATGGAACTAATAAATATTATCATAGTAGTAGTTATCATCTTACATTCTGTCTTACAATATTCAATACTCAAGTTAAGCATACTGTTGTTACTACTAAACAAACTTGTATATATTAACTCACTGGTCTAAGATTAGGAGTAATGATGTTCAGAAGAAGAGGTACAAAGTAAACAGCTGAGGAGAGTGGGTCAAATTTTGTGTTACTATAGGGTTAGTATCAGACATCATTTGAGATAAAAACGTTGATAGATCTTTGAAACTTTTGATTGTTCTGAAAGAGAGACTTCATTATTAACGCAATATGATTGGTTGGTCAAATGTATGATTTAAAACAAACATTATATATTATTGTTGTTTGAAATCACTTATGATGAAAAAAACAGTGGGATAAGGCCAGGGTATACTGGTGATCACACCCACCAGACTTGCTGGTGTTGAACTGTGAATCCAAACAATAGAAAATGTCAGGATTCTGCTGTATAGGCCAAAACCTACATCTGATCTTTAAATAAATTTGTCATTATGGCAAGGACCTGGGATCATCAAGTTGCCACATAACTCTAAAGTACATTCATACATCGTTCTCCTTTACACATGATAGTCTTCTATAATGTGTATGTGTTGTACAAAAACTAACAGTACATGCTAGGTGTTGTTAATGTGACATTTATATAGTGTATAGTTGTTGTCATGTGATATAACCTATGATTGCTCTCTAGTTAGTTCACATTGACTATCCCACAAGTGCTTCACACATTAAACTTACTCATAAAGTCGAGAATAAATCACAACTACATAATCCAAAAGTACAGACCTTTTTGTACGCTATTAAAGTCAACACCAGCAAGCCCTGGTGGGTGGGGTCACACCAGTATTCCCTCGTTATCCCCTTTTATGACTCACAGAAAATGAATCATACAATTGATCAAGCAATGATATTAACAGTAGTGGTCATAGGTTTAAAAGACAACATTAGTCACCGTTGTAAACTTGAAGTAGGTAACAAAAGCATTATAATTATAGAGTTAAATTTAAACAAAACCATTTATATATCGCTGTAAGTTACTTCTGAGTTCTTACTTCAAATTGTCTATGTGGATATGGTACACGATGTACCAGTAGGTCCAGCATATAAGAAATGAAATACACACTAATATATGGTAAATAGGACATCAAATAGTACTCCTGTGTTGAGTGTATCATATTTAGTAATGTCTCCTTGAAAAAAGGATCCAGTCTGTGTGTCTCTGATACCTATAAAGAAATATCTTCTTACTATTTAGACCAGCTAAAATTTACAACAAACCACATGAGGTATTTACAACTATAATATTCATAGTCCTAATGGGAAAATTTGGAAGATCTAGTATGTAAGATCAAAAAGTCGTTTCAACCATAAAAGACTTGTTGATTTACAAACACTTGTGGACCATTTACTGCTGTAACTAATCATACTTGCAATCTACGAAAATCCACCTACTATTTCAGTAAAATTACTAAGCTACAATAAAATTTGGCAATATGTTAGTAGATCTAATAGGTTTACAGCTGAGCATGTAAAGAGGTAAACAGTTACTAATGTCTTTTAAAATCTTACTCGGCCATGATGAGGCCCTTAAAAAAATTAAAGTACACTCTTCATTTGGTCGCTCCCCCACAGAAATCTTTAGTAAAAAGGGCGAAAGATTTATGACGATTTGAGGGAAGACCAGAGTTAATTTCTGAAGATAGAATCTTTATTATATAAAGATAGAATCTTTAATACCCATTTATATAGCTGGTAAGTTACTTCTGAGTTCTTACTTCAAATTGTCTATGTGGATATTGTTACAAGATGTCCAGTAGGTCCAGCATATAAGAAATGAAATACTACACTAACATATGGTAAATAGGACATCAAATGTACTCCTGTGTTGATTGTATCATATTTGTAATGTGCTCTTGAAAATGATCCAGTCTTGTGTCTCTGATACCATAAAATAATATGTTCTCACTCATTAGACAGATAAAAATGTACAACTAAACCACATGAGGTACTATAATATTCATAGGTCTAATGGGAAAATTTGAGAGATATTGATCTTATGGGTTGATTGGTAGTAATTATATTTATCAAGCAACTCAATTGTTGTGCAAGCAGTCAGTAATTTCTATATAGTGTTGCATACATCACAGTAAAAAGATACATATCTAGGCAAAGAGCTAGGAGCTAGTATGTAAAAAGTCTTTCAACTATAAAGACTTGATTTAGAAACTTTGTGGGACATTGTAATTAATCATCCTTGGATCTATGAAACTCCACCTACTATTCAGTATTACAATAAAATTCTGCAATATGTTAATAGATCTAATAGGTTTACAGGTGGAGCAGTGTGAAGTGTTATTAATGCTCTTTTAAAATATTATCAGGCCAATGATGAGGCCCTTAAAAAAATTTGTGTTGGTACACTCTTCATTTGTCCTCCCCACGGAAATCTTTAGTAAAAGGCGAAAGATTTATACGATTTGAGGGAAGACCAGAGTTAACCTCTGAACACAGAATCTTTGATTTATATACCAATTTCATGTACAAACCTCTTGTGGGGACAGAGTTATATAATAATATTATTCATACTGTTATCATTTATCAACATCTACAATACCTACCTACTGTAAGACTCATACCTAAACTATAACCTGGAAATCTAATCACCAAACATTGATAACAGGGATTTTATCAAATAAGCAAGTTTGTATTGAAATTTTTAATAAATTAACATATTAATAACTTACAATTTGAATATTTGGATCTATCAATTTGACATTAAGATAGTTCTCAAATAATCTCTTATTAATAAAATCTTTCTTCATCATTAATATATTATGTTCCCTAACCTTGTAACACTTTCCCTCATATTCACCAGTACTAGAAGCTTCAGATAACATGTTATAAAATCGTGTAGCCTGAAGATCCTCTTTCTCTCTTTCAGATCCTATAATATGACATTACAAATTATAATACTCAACTATTAACATTACCAGGTATAGAATGAGAGCTAAGGGCATCAAATAATCCCACCATCTTCACTTCCTACTGTAACTGTATCTAATGCGAGAGATAATACACATATATTGTGTAATATACTATAATATACTGTAATATACTGTAATATACTATAATATACTGTAATATACTGTAATAGGTGGTTTGTGTACTTTTTAGTTGAAGGAAGTTTAAATACATCTTTCCAAAATGTTAACAAAGTCTTTTAGTCCAAAATCTATAGTTTGTACTGTAGCTAATGACACATCAGTCTTCTTATGATGAATAAACTACATCAACAATAATAACAATAATAATAATAATAATGAGATAGTAATAATAGTTGGTAGTAATTATATTACAAAATATTTCCACACATTATTATAACCCCAAATAGTCAAACACCAGTAAGACCTAGTTGGTGGAAGTCACCTAATATTCCTATTTACTACATCACTAACACTTTTAAATACTAAACTTGTTATCATACCTGTAGTGTATGTTAAACATGTTATAATATCATTGTCTGCTTTTCACAGAGACCATGAACTTGACATATTAACAGGACAGACCTCTCTTGACATACCTACAATAAGAGAGAAGACTATTGATTTTACTATTACTGGAGTAACAACAGAACAAACATGATATTATGTTTATATTGTTGGAAGTGAGACTTATTAAAACATAACATTATAAATTATTGTTACTGACTGATTATCTACATATAATGCTCGTCTGATAGTCTACCAGCTAGTCCTGTTGTTACTATTGATGGTATTGGTAATATAAGGCATATTGTCTTAACTGACAATATTATAATAGAGTTAATAATAGATAATTGTCTCTATTAGAGATACTTACAAATCATTACATATACAAATAATAGGTCGAGATTAGAAATGATTTAGACTTCTTTTTCCTAAAATAAAAATCAACTGTTTCAATTATAACTAATTAATATTACCTGTACTCTTGGTCTTAATAACATCAATTAAAACATTAATAGCAGCCTATAAAAATAGATAATAAATAACTCCTATATTATGAGTAGGAGACTCACAGCAGGTGCCCCATCAATTTCCATTAAACAATTAGGTCTAGTGATTCATTGACAAGTATTTTATTACTCCACCTAAAGAATACCAATTAAAGTGTTTTTGTAACTCTGGGGATACGGTGTTTGAAGTCCATGGGATGTTGATTTAAACTGTCCCAACAATATCATCATGGTTGAAAAATCTTATGACTCCTCTGTTATGAGTTTGGCTTCAAACATATATCTGGCAAAGGTTTCTATGGAAACTATCCAGTGTTTGACTAAGTGTAGCATATGCATATCTAGAAGTGATGATATTATTTATAGCATTCCTATATCTAGTTATCAGTGGCCATAGTTTAAAACTCTCCCTCCTCTCCTAAGTACACCCCCTTGTCCACCTCCCCTTAACAATTTCATGTAATAACCATATTACCATATTATATCACTATATAACATTAAATGTTATTTTTGGATTTATACTGTTTGAAACTCGTTAGCTAAGCAATATATAGAAATGAAAAAATATTCATGACATCTCATGGCCCTCTGCCTATGAGTTGACTTCAAACCTATATCCAGGAAAGGTTTCCATGGACTATCCAGTGTTGACCAAGTTTAGCATATCTGAAAGTGATAATATCATTACAACTTTCTTGTAAGCCATTCATCAAGTTATGTGAAGTTAGTCTCCCCCCTTTCTTTTCTGAATAGCATCCCCTCATTCAAAAATTCCTATATACTACAATATTAAATTATTGATGCATAAAAGTTCCCTGAAAGAATTACAGATCCTCCATAGATAGCCCACTGAAGTTGAAGAATCCATTTTCTTTGAATATTTACTTTCTGATCAAAATATCAAAAACCAAATTGAAACCTGACTTTGAAAGCCAATTATCCTAATCTGATGTTTTTAATTAGCTATATTTGTCATGTGATTGGTAAAACATACCTCTATTCAATAGATATATAGGTTTAAGAGTTTTTCAATAGTAAATCAATGTTGATTGTATTGACAAAGTAAGTGATTATAAAACATGATGCCACATTATCATAGGATAACAAAACTCCACTTTATTATGCTGCTATAGGAGGTGAAGACATTATCATACTTTTTCTGTAGTTCCTACTAACCACTCTTTAACTACTAGATCAGCTGAAAATAAATCATTTTTTTTGTAATAACCAACCAAACTGGATTCTACTAAGACAGTTCAACAAATTGTATATAAATTGCTAATAAAGTATGTAAACATTTATATTAAACAATAAGTGTGTTTGAAAATGCTATATAATTAAATTACATAGTGTTAGTACAACCGAGTTAACTATGTATAATGTTGAATTGTATATACAAAATCTTATGTTGGTATAATTCATTCTCTTATCTGCTTCATCATTTCATTGCCAATATCTCTTAGGGCTTGTCCTGCTGTGTGTTATAATAAAGTTACAAATCTTTACTAAAAATTGGACTTGATTGCTATTAGCTTCTATTGTCTCTGGAGTTTTCAACTATTGTATCAGCTTTATCATATGCTGTACCACACTCATACTTTTGATGTCTTTCCTGATCTTAGGAGCTATCAGTCCATCAGCATTGAGTTCATTAGCAATACGCAAAGGATTAGCTTCAATAGCTTTACAGAGTTTTGCAAACTGTTTTTGAAACACTTGAGATGGATCTAGAATACAAAATTAATATTAAAAGTTAGACTGTTGTGTTACATATTGTAACCTACCAATAAGTTGATGTGATGATGCCAACTTAGATGTAGCCAATGTTCCTGAGACTCTATCAAGGTTAGAATTAAATCAGTAGAAAAGTAAACTACTTACGCAGTAAACCACTGAGAGATAGGACAATGTATATCATTCTAACTCTTGATTCAATTCCTTTCAATGGAACACTGTAGTTTATTCTCCTAACAGTACTTGGACTATGATCAGCAGATATTGTAATAAGTATAGATGGAAAAGATGGAGGAGAAAGAGCACCAAACTCATCTACATCACTCTTTATACCTGCAGAAGTCCATTTACTTGAACAATACTGAGTAATATCTATACTTTCTAACCAATGATGGAAAAGCATGTGGTGAATACTCCCATCATACATATGGATGTTCTTGTTCTTCTCCAAAGAACTATATCAACAGAACCATCAACATCAAAAATAAAAGCAAACAACAATATCTTTCACAACATCACATGGAAGAGAAGTCTTAATATACTGTTAATGAACAATCAATGAATGTGGTATTTAATTATTGTTACCTCAAGTTTAGAACATTGAGATGTTTAGCAACCATAAATCTTATTAACCCCCACTCATGGTCATGTATGATCCTTAATAACTTCATATACCACCTGGCCTACATACTTGTTATCAGGAGATGAACTACTAGCAAAGGATTCATCTAGTGGGATGTATTCAATATAATAGCATGTAATGTATAGTATATACTTCTACAGGAAAAGTTAGAGACTGTACACTAGGAAGTGTTAAAGAAGTATGCTCCGGGGAAGGGTTCCAAAGTATAGATAGCATGTGTAATTTGTGTATTGATCAATTCATCCACTTGATAGATGCTTAACTTCTGAGTTTATTACAAGTGAGTCATCTACCATTTACATATAGTAATAAATAGACACATCTATAGTCTCTAGATTTTACTTCCTCTGTTGAGCTGATTGTTTGAATTTTAGTAGAAATAGTTCTAGTTCTGCGCATGCTGAAAAACGTGATATGGTTCTTGATGTGGCCTCATGAGAAGATGTCACAGTATGACATCACATTGTCTATCTGTTCAACGGCTGGCAATTCTTCTAAATGTACCTTTGCTCCATGGTATGTATTCTTCCACTTTGATATAGCAGGTCTACAATTCTCATTTGTAGAACTAACATGAGATATTTATGTAAACTTTAATTTGATTTGTAGGTAGCTAACAACTTCACAGAAATTATAATTCACGAAGAAGTCTCAGTAAAGCACTCCTGATAATTATGTAAGCAAAATTAAGAGAAAATTTTACTACAATGTTCTCACAGTATTAGTAGTAAATACATAATAATATTTAAAAGGATATGTAAGCATATGTCATAATAGTGCGAACACAACAGTGAAACTAATTAATTTAGTTAATAAAAACTAAATTAATACTAACTGAGTTCTTACAATTAAATTATGTCCATTATACAGTGTATACTTTAGATTTTATTGAAATATGACATTTATATGTACTAGTAGGCGTGTCTTTCATTTCTAACAGTAGTTGTAGCAATCATCTTTTCATCCTTCTCATGATACTCCCTCAATGATAACCCAATACCTAAAAAATTGGCATATACAAAACAGAATGATTGCAAAAGTCTTGTAAAATGACCATTCTCATCTATATAGTCAACATTCATGTTAAACAAAAGATTTGAAAAGATTATTAGTAGATTCATCTTTAATATCAGTTGTTTGATATAAATCTCGAATATATAGAGTCTAATTATAACATCATATTATAAATCAGTATTCACATATTGCTACAGACAAAATTCTCTTGTCAAAAATGTCCTCTGTATGATGGCATGTTCTAAGTAATTATTTGTTGACAATGATAATAGAAATATTATTTACTTAATTTGATTATCAGATCACTGTTACATGGCATTTCAGGTAGAGACTGAGTCACAATAAAGCTATTGTTATTTATAGTTTAACAGTTCATAAAACATTAAAGATGAATCAGATACTGACTTTAACAAGTATATTCATCTTAATTTTTGCTAAATATAATGTAATGATATAATGGTATCTATTCTTTGTCAATAGTTCAAGTTATAAATTGAAAATACTTCAGAATTAACATTCCAAAAAGGTATGTGTTTTATAAAATTCTGATAGATTGTTTTACAAGAGAGAATTAAAAAGGCAAGATGTGCAATTGATAATATGTGGTAGATATTTCCTGATCCATATATCTTTAAAACTACTATATTAAGTGTAACCTATCTGTTCAGTTTAGGATAACATATGATATAGATTTGAGTACAGTATCTCCATGCCTAGTCTACCAGTAGTACTACATAATCTTTTACTTCTTCACACAGTATATGCTAACTTTTTGCTTTTATTTCAGATGACAACGGAATTAGAGATTGCTAACAAAATAATCAATCAAGTGATTATTATAATATTTTCAACTTACATGTGCCAGCTCTGAAAGATGATAATATATGGGGACATCTGACAAATCCTTTGCTTTCTGAGATGTTGTTTTTTCAACCTAATGTATATACAGATATATAAAAGTTATGCAGTCACTAGTTATACATCTCTTCTAATATTGGTAGCAATGCTTCTCATGTGTTGATCTTCTTCTCTAAGCAATACATCACAATGTTTCAGATTCAGATATTTGTCAGAGTCTTCACGACTTGTAAGTTGCCTATGGCATTTCACGAACTACTTTGCTGGCTTTTTATAAGTTGAGTCTCCTTGTATACTTGTAACAATCATCTAAAAAAGTATCACTTAAGATACTGTTACTATGGAATTTATCCAATATCCGATCAAAGTTTGGTTGAATGGCCTTCAGCTAACTTGGCAATCTGTTTTCGAAACACCTCTGATGAAGGCTCTGAAATAAATGTTCATTTTGCTCTGTTATGCCACATTAACTTACATACCTATTTCACTAGGTTTGTATATCTCCAACTGGCTCACTCTTTACGCTATAATGTTCTAGATAAGCTTTAATCTGAGTATGAAAAAAATAAAACATTATAGAGCTTCTTACAAGGTCTAAAAGATCGAATAATGTGTGGGATTTCTTTAGTTTCAGACTTCACTCCCATCAATGGCACAGTATAGTCAAGTTCTGTGACTGCATGGATCAAGCAGATATAGTTTATTGACACAGAAGGAATAGAGGGTTTTGAGCACAAAAATTCATCAACAACAGATTTAGATACCTAAATCAAAAATAATTTAAATACATAATGTGTATTAAACATGTACCTGTACAGGCCTTTGTATGAGGACGAATGTTCCATCCACTACTAGGAGGATGATCTCCAATTATTAGTTCAATCTTATCTTCTTCATTCTCAAACCTGAAAGGCTACACTTTCTTCTTCTTTTAGCTTGTTTCACGGAAAGATCTCGTTATGTACTGTTTTATTATAAGAAATTGAACAGTCATGAAAGAAATGCATGTAAAAAGTATAGATTTATTTAACAATGTATACAATAATATACATTAAAATTACTACATGTGTGTCTCAATCATAATAAAAAAACAATTATACATTGTACTAACCTCATCAAGTGCATTAAGATGTCTGGAAACAATGAATCTCAAAACCCATTCACACCTGCTTTTTTCTTCATAAAACACTTTTCCTATATACTAGTGAAGGCCAAAAATACTGCCACATTCTTTTAGAATAGCCCAAATAGAAAACTTTGAGAGCCAGATACTTCCATATTGGTTGCCTGGATAGAACAGCCCTCATCTTGTAATTGAAACTTGTATGCATGTTGAGATTTGTGGAATAGAGCTGTATGCAAAACTTAAACATTTAGTGTGATCTTCAGTAACCAGATGGACACAGTGCTGGATCTCTAATTTAACTGGTTGTTGAAGTGGCATAGAAACAGCTATAATATAGACAGCAACTAATCAACTCTGTTCCTTCAGGTAAGTCATAACATCCACCAACAAGTACAGTGATAGTTATTTCACTACTCTCAGTTGGAGCTAAAGTATCTTGAGGAACAACAATCCTAATCCATACTTCTCCCAATTGAGAAATTGAGGACTATCTCCTGAATTATGAAACTTCACACTCCTATACATATACCATGAAAAGTATCTGAAAAACATCAACTAACAAGTTACATTCTAATTATTAATAGTACCATCATATGACAACTTCTGTATATCTGTGACATTAGTAGATTCATCTTTAATATCAGTCATTTGCGTATAAATCTAAAATATATGAATTGTAGTAGATATAACTGCTCATATTTATTATACAGGATAATATGCAGTATACTATACAGTATATCTTAGTCTATTATTACTGTATACCTTGTCCACTAGTATATGGTTGGATGTCAATTTTTTTTTCGTTCAGATGACGAGTGAATTAGAGATAACTAAGAAAATAATTAATCATTCAAGTTATCATTATTATAGTTTCCACTTCCATGTGGTAGCTCTGAAAATGATAACTTGGATGAGACATCTGACAAATCCTGTGCTTTCTGAGATATTGCTTTTTTAATCTAGAGATATACCAGATAATAGTAAAATCCAGTAAAGTCACCAGACATGATGTTTATACTATTTAAAATAATTCAAGAAATATAATACTTACTGTAACATGTGAAATATTCATCAGAAGTGATAGAATGTGTTGAATGTGTTTTCTTTGTTCTTTTTTTATTTTCAAATCCCAGAAATCCTCTCTTTATCAATCCTTAGGTGTCTCGGCTGTGTTTTTTTCTGTTAGTAAAAACCATTAGTGATCCTAACCACAATGAAAATTCCAAGTATGCTAGTTATCTGATAAATATTTGTTAAACATTTTTACTTACTATGGTATGTAATCACATAAATGTAAAAATATAATTTTTACACTATTATAAAGACTGTGTAGCTAAATATTAAAAGTATTAGACATATATCATGAAATGATAAATCAACATTGTTATTAGTAACATGTTAGATGTCAGAGTAATTGAACATGTATGATTGTGTAAAATAAACAAATTGGCTATTCTTACAGACAATCATCAAAGATTATTAACTTTACAATACTTACCCTGTTCTTAATTCTAGGATTTGCACCACCTTTTAATAATAATCAACAATAGTATTATAACTATCCATGTCATGCATGTGGGGACTGAGATGATCATGGGTTGAAAAAACCAAATGAAGAGCAGTGTTACCATCCTATGTTATTAAGATTGAAGATGGCATAAAGATATTTTAATCATATTTACCTCATCTTTAATGTTAGGATCACATCCTTTGTCCAACAGTGTTCTACTGATCATATCATTATTAATGTGACTTCTCTCAGCAGCATAATTGAAGAGCAGTCCTCCCTCTTAATAGAAATATCTCAGTAATAAAGTGACAGATATTGAATGTTTTTACTGTTTGACACACTTCACAGATCAAGCAGTTCATGAAACATATATATTGTAATATATATTCATTGTGTTATACTATTGTTATATGTCAATATTATTAGTTAGACAAAATTACTCTTAAGAGCTATTTTCTTGAGCTCAACAGATGGTCCCATAATGCCAGGTAGGTATTGCTGCATAGAAGCTTTACTTTTTTTCTATCATTATGAGCTCATGTTTATCTAATGAAACATTATTAATATTAGTTCACCTCATCCAAGCTATTAACATCAATGCCTTTATCTATTATCATTTCCAAAAGATCACTGAGACCACCTTCAGCAGCACAATGAAGTAATTGTTCCTGATAATTAAATTTAGCTATATTAAAATTACATAGTTATTTACTTTGTAAATTGGCTTCTTTATCAAGTAGTAGTTGAACAACAGACTGATGTCCTCTCTTAGCAGCATAACTGAAGTGGAGTTTTGTTATGCTATACAACATAAAATGGTAAAAACAGATTTGTAGTAGTCAATAATATTTAGACAATGTTATTAAATATTCCAGAAATATACCACTAGTTCAGTCTTACCTCATCTACAGCATTAATATCAATATCTTGAGATACTAGTATTTTCACACAAGATCACCAACACCACCTTCAGCAGCACAATGAAGCATTTGTTCCTGTTTAATAAATTAAACAATATTAAAATTACATAGCTACTTACTTTGTAAATATTGGCTCCTTTATCAAGTAGTAGCTGAACAATAGACTGATGTCCTCCTCTAGCAGCATAATGAAGTGGTGTTTTGGTTATGCTACATAATAGTAGGTAGATGGTATTAATAGATTGTTAGTCAGTATACTTAGACAATATTATGGTAATACTTGAAAAGCAGAAGGAGTTTAGACTTATGCTATCAACATTTTCAGATAAATGACATAGTATCATATCTAAACAGAGGTATACCCAATTCAGTGCGTACTTTAAAATAATGCAAGTAAGCTATTACTACTTGACATATTATATATTTTGTCAGTATATGAGGATAACCTGAGCTATGATACAGGAATATTTACTATAATAAAAATAGATTTGTTAGTTTATTTTATAATACTTTTAAAAGCTGAAGGAGTAAGACTTACAATACAAACAATTTCATGTAGATAACACAGACATACTATCATTTCAAAATAAAGGTATTCTTTGTGTACTTTAAAGAAGCTAATGCTAGTATTAATCAATTAATTATTATAATTAACCAAGCATATCCTTTGTCAGTACATGTGGATACTTAGAGCTATAATGTAGATATCCCATACATCTACCACTAGTTCAGTCTTACCTCATCTACATCATTAATATCAATATCTGGGATATTAGGTATTTCCACAAGATCAATGAGACCACCTTCAGCAGCACAATGAAGTAATTGTTTCCTAATGAATTAACTCAATTATACTAAAAAACTATGTAGCTATTACTTTGTAAATATTAGCTCCTTATTAAAGTAATACTTGAACAATAGACTGATGTCCTCTCTTAGCAGCATAATGAAGTGGAGTTTTGTTTTCCTGTAATTTTAATAAATTTAAATGTTTGGAATGTAGTCAGTTACTTTATCAACACAATCAATACTGGGCTCCTTTATAAACTAATTCTTGAACACTAGATAGTTACCATTCTCAGCAGCATAATGAAGTGGAGTTTTGTTTTTCCTGTAATTTTAATAAATTTAAATGTTGTAATGTTGTCAGTTACTTTGTCAACACAATCAATACTGGCTCCTTTATAAACTAATCATGAACACTAGGATAAATACCACTCTCAGCAGCATAATGAAGTGGAGTTTTGTTTTCCTGTAATTTTAATAAATTTAAATGTTGGAATGTATTCAGTTACTTTATCAACCAACAATACTGGCTCCTTTATAAAACTAATTCTTGAACACTAGGATAGTTACCATTCTCAGCAGCATAATGAAGTGGAGTTTTGTTTTCCTGTAATTTTAATAAATTTAAATGTTGTAATGTTGTCAGTTATTTTTGTCCAACACAATCAATACTGGCTCCTTTATAAACTAATTCATGAACACTAGGATAAAATACCACTCTCAGCAGCATAATGAAGTGGAGTTTTGTTTTCCTGTAATTTTAATCAAATTTAAATGTTGGAATGTAGTCATTACTTTATCAACACAATCAATACTGGCGTCCTTTATAAACTAATTCTTGAACACTAGGATAGTTACCATTCTCTAGCAGCATAATGAAGTGGAGTTTTTGTTTTCCTGGAATTTTAATAAATTTTAAATGTTGTAATGTTGTCAGTTACTTTGTCAACACAATCAATACTGGCTCCTTTATAAACTAATTCTTGAACACTAGGATAGTTACCATTCTCAGCAGCATAATGAAGTGGAGTTTTTGTTTTCCTGTAATTTTAATAAATTTAAATGTTGTAATGTTGTCAGTTACTTTGTCAACACAATCAATACTGGCTCTTTTATAAACTAATTCATGAACACTAGGATAAATACCACTCTCAGCAGCATAATGAAGTGAGTTTTGTTTTCCTGTAATTTTAATAAATTTAAATGTTGTAATGTAGTCAGTTACTTTGTCAACACAATCAATACTGGCTCCTTTATAAACTAATTCATGAACACAAGGATAATACCACTCTCAGCAGCATAATGAAGTGGAGTTTTGTTTTCCTGTAATTTATAATAATTTAAATGTTGTAATGTTTGTCAGTTACTTTGTCAACACAATCAATACTGGCTCCTTTATAAACTAATTCTTGAACACTAAGATAGTTACCACTCTCCAGCAGCAGCATAGTGAAGAGGAGTTTTGTTATCCTATAGTTAAAATTAGATAGTCAATGGCAAGCATATTTCTTAAATTTAATGTATGTCCTTACCAAATATGTATATGTTTTGTGTGTTATGTATATCATGATTCAGAGGTCTATATGTTTTATATAAACCTGCCAACAATGGAAATTATAAAAGATATCATAGACTTGAGAGAAAAATCTTTTACAAAATCCTGAATTGGCAGTTTTATATAACCTATATAGATCGATGAACTAATGATTCATACTAGCCTACCACTATTACTCAATATATAAAATAGTAACTGTCCATTGAGCAATATAATTTAAAATTTCAAGTTGGCAGGTTTATTTAACACAGATGGACACATTAATAATAACAGAACCAATAAAGCTCTGTATATACTCTGGTCTTGTACATGCTTATGAGCCATTCTCACTTTCAGATAACTTCAGTAAGAATTTTGTTTATTGTAAATCATGCTAGTTACATTGTACTATAGTCACTTACTTTATCAAAAGAATCAATAATGGCTCCATTATCAAGTAATGCTTGAACTATGACATGGCTACTTCCTTCAACAGCATAATGAAGTGAACTTTTGTTATCCTATAATTATAATTAATGTAAAATAGTCATTCAACTATGGATAAAATGTCAATATTCTTTTGGTAGTATTCTTAAGAAGTACAGAAGTACAGAAGTTTTGCTACCGTCCACTATAGTTTGGTAGCTACCAGTGCCTTGTTTGCCGAGTTAAAGCAGTTCAAAGCCATTTGCCCGGGTAACAACCACACACACACTGACAGGCTACAGTAACCCTCACTATGAGACCACATGCACAGGAGGTTAAAAATTATAGGCATATTTGTTGCTCTTATGGATGTGATACCATATGGGAAAGTCTAATGCATAACAAGTAATACAAAAATTCTATAAAATGAAGTAAATGTGGATCAGTTCAATACAAAATACAAACAAGATGGTAAGGAAAGCAGTTTTTATTATCCCTACATAACAACACAGATACATGTAAAATGGACAAATATGTATGAATCATATAAGATATTGATATAAATTTAGATTTTGTGTGTGCTGTGCTATTTGATATTATGTAGGGATAACGTAACTGCATACTCACTATTTTGCTTGCATTCTTTGTATAGGACTGACATTAACCATTCCTATAATTACTTTGTTTTTTTTCCCCAAATGTTTTTATGTACTTTTATGCACATCGTCATAGAAAGCCATAGAATAATGCAAAATGTCTTAGAAAAAGGAGCAGAAAAGTATGTAAGTGGAATAGGCAGATGTATCTTAACACAGACAAATTAAACAGTAAAAGAGACTGACAAACAACTTTCTTAGTCTCACCATAATGCCCATAATTTAGAACTTAATTTATTATGTATCACATAAGTTACATACTGTTTTGTGAAAATAGTGTGGAAAAAAGAGATGAACCAAAGCATACTACCGAAACAACTATTTTGATTTCTTTAATACTGAAGATATATGACACTTAACAAAAGTTGGCACTCCTTTTAAAATTGTGCTGCCTCAGTAAAATGGCGCTACTATTTTTGAATTTTGAGTTATTGTAAAGAAGAAGAAAATCATTATTCAGCAAATTCATACTTACAATTAATTCTGAAACTTGTGTCATTATTAGGTATTGTTATAGAAAAGAATTATTACATAGTATTAAAGATTTTAATCAATCAGTAAAATATTAAAGTGTTTCTCCCAACACATTTCAATGGACAATCAAGTTACATTAACTTAGGTATTGATATAGCATGCCTCATAAAGATTTACTGATTGCTTATATAACCAACCTCTATTGTATAATTAACTACCTCATAACTAACATTGTATCAAAGTCACATTCTTACCCTTTTGCACAGGCAAATGTTTTTATAAGAAGTGTAGCAATCACTATAACATAGATCTCCTCATTATGAAACTAGCACAAGACAGCTTTCAAACAATTGTTAGATAGCAAATCCTCTTAATTAGAATGAGCTAGCAAAACTGAGCTACTATGTATATATGTTTGTGTCTTGTTTTATTGAATATGAAGTATTCATAAAAGGTGGCTACACTTTCAGAGATATGCATTCAAATATTTTCTGTCTGGCACATGAAAAAGTGCCAGAAATCCTAAGATTGTGAACTACTTAAGCTTTAGCATTTCAAACTTAAGAAACCATAACCAGTATTGCTGCCTCTGTAAACCATCCAGTAATTAGTAATACTTGATTTAGAATATCAAAAATCTAGGAATTTTTTAGCTTTGTTTCATGTCCTTCTCTATTGGATAATAACTCACTTTAAAATAAGTTAGGATCTGCTCCCTTTTCCAATAATTTCAGTCACTTTAAAAGGTCCCCACTACCAATTGCATCCATAATACGTCATTCTACATAAGAATAAACATCCTATATACTATATGTATTGTAGATAAGTAAATAAAAACCTTTTATGAAAAATAGAGTACATATAAGGATGGCTAATGTCAATCCTTTACAAAGAATAAAACCAATGGACAGTTACATCATTCATACATAATAACACAAAGATAGAATGCTCCATTATGTTTAACTATACATTTTTTTACAGTAAGTTAACAAACCTTTTATTGTATGTGCCAGTGCTATTAATTATGCAGGATGATACAAACTGCCATTACTACTGTCTTGTTTGTATTTTCCCATAAAAGACTGATATTAACCATCATTAACCTACTACATCTTTTACTTTTCACTTATTTATTTGTTAAACCTTTTTAAACTAAGTGTTCAGACATGTAGCCCCAGAGAAGAGGTAAGTCAAATGCATTTTCTGAAGGCTTATGTGCATTGGCAGATAGTAAAAAAAATATATTATTTATTATAGATTTATTTGAACAAGCATTCATAATATATAAAGTATAGGAAACACATAATAAAACTATGCTTAGAGATTGCTTGATTAGTAAGAATATAAGAATTGAAATGATAGAACATTTCCACATTGAATTAGTTTTTAAAAGAAAAATGTAATTATGTACAAGTAGATCATTAATTATTTAGAATTATTTCATTATTAGATACTATTAATGGACATGCATGGGTATGTGTGTGCCAACATACTGGCTGGGACACCTAGTATTGTTACTATAATATTAGACTCTAGTCGTTGCATATTTTGATATAATAACACTATTACAATTCACAATAAAAAGAAAACATGGCTCAGTAATGATCCTGAGTCTTTCTTTTAAAAAACAAAAAGGAAATAGTGCTATTTGTCAATTCATAATAGCAATATTAAGAAGGAGCGAGCAACTTTAAACCTCATGGCACCACACACTATATATTTTAAATATTTGTTGTGGGTTATAATATGCCAATGTCATTTCAAGTTGGCATACATCTAAGATATATTCACTACTGAAATCACTATTTTGTTTCTAAAGTGCTCAAAAAAGGAGAAAGAAGTAATATATAGTTCATCTAAAATCGTGTTATATCTGAGAAATGGAAATGTTGTTTTTTGGGGGGGGAAGGGGGGGGTGGGGGGGAGGGGAGGAAAGGTTACTGAGTTGCTATTAGCATTTGCTACAAAAAAGCAGCAGCACAAATATAACACAAATTTAGATTTTGGCCATTTTGGACTATCTGGCCATCCTTAGAATAATAGACATTGCTACTGCTTGTCTGATAATGAGGTTATAGACAATTAAGCTATATCTGAATTTGAAAGGGTAGTTATTACTTTATAGTATACATTAATGTAACTGCAAAAATTAGACAGAATAATAAGTACTTTAATAAAATTTGATTTCTTTACATACCAATTCTTTCTGTGATTCATCAGTCATCAGAATTGCTGATTTGCTCTTAATGTATTTCTGAGGCCTCCAATCTATAAAATTATTAGAAATGATAATTAAAAAAATTAATAAACCTAATAGCATTATATTAAAAGTACACATTGACCCTAATACCCTAGTTCTGCCCTCTGCTCTTGCCATGGATTCATTATCAATTTGTACTAATAAAGAGTAATGAAAAAGAAATGAATATATGATGAATTAATATAAACATTCAAAGATTGTCACAAACTAGCTAGTACACTATCACTAAATTATGATATGGGGACAACAGTAATCCATGTGGACAACCCAAAGACATCAGTTTCCAAGGGCCTTTTTTAGTCCACACGCAATCCTACAACCAAAATGCAATGTAATGGAATTTTGTTATAATCAAAGCAAAGGAACAGCAAGAAGAAAGAAGCATATATCATATATTATAGTGGAAGAATTAGATATAAACAATAGAAAAAGATGAAAGCAACAAAAACTGTTGTAACAACAACAGTAGTTGGACCAGTTTTGCTATGATTAAAGACATTTATGATTTAGTAGTCAGAACAGTAGTTCTAACTGCATTAAAGTGCTCTTAATACAAATACATATGTATGTAAAAATGTCATTCTTAGGTACATTACAACTATTAAAGCATAGGAGACACAGAGTGTATGAGCAATGAAATTATATAATGAGCACTTTTGTATAATATATGTGAGAATTAAAACCAAATTAATGACTGCGGGGAAATTTTTGAACATGTATAGTTGCTATGTGCTCATTTTGTATGGGACGATTACCAAATTGATATCTAAAAAAAACAATATTGATGTTCCCTGGAAAAATGGTAAATAATCCTGAACAAATAAGCAAGCATTTGTTTGAAATAAGTGAAGTTTATAAAATTAGGTCACATAATATATAAATTGTGCAAAAGCTACATTTTGCAATATATTCATTGTCTGGTTTATCTGCTACTAGTGCTACCTATGTATCAACTATTATGATATTACTAACTTTCATATGCAGTTTCTAATGAGTCTCTCCATCCCTAAATAAAACAATAAATCCTAATATCTTATAATCATTAAAAAATTACCATGACTCTTCTTGTCTAATGTGAGGTAAGACTACAGTCACTCCAATTGACTCTAATTCTTCCAAGATAACAGGGTCAGTCAAATCTCTCAGCACAATAGATGTTACACAAGGAAGAGCTACATATGTAATAGCATACAGCCTGGAGTAGTACTTGTCATCACTGTGGTGTCGAGACCATGGAAACATTCCTGATACTTGTCACGCCCATTGTTGAACACTTTTGGTTGGCCAAGGATCTTTTCATCTTAAAACGAAATTGCTGTAAACAGGCTGGTGGTTTAGGACGAGGTTCCTGACTCCATCTTTAATAAAAGCCTTTTGTAGCTGTAGTAAAGTGTCACAAAATGTATGATAATCTCGATCATACTCCTCCATCATAGTTACAATATTTGCATCTTGTTGTAGCAGAGATTTGACAATGTACTGTAGAGTGTCCATAATTCCAAAACTTAACAAACCCTGAGACATTAAAAAAAGAATAGTATCACTTCCTACAGAGAGACTGGGAGTGTGACTTTGTCTAGGTACAATTGGTTAGTTCTTGAGAACCATTTAATAAAAGTGAAACATAGAACTTGATTTCATCTGGATCCACCTTCTGATGGACTTGCGTACTTCTAGCAGCCATTGATGAAATGAAAGCTCTAATTTCCCCACCTTATCTGCTACTTTGACTAGCTAAAATTAGAAATTTAAATATTAAACAACTTTTAGAAAGAACTAAAAATTAACTTACCTTCCAACTCTCCTATAAAAGTCATTAGACGTTCATTATCATAGAAGGAAAAAGTAAGTTGTGAAGAGCTTGGTAGTAACTGATTGTCATCAGTTGTGTTTGACAGGTTAGCTTGAACAAATGACATAAAACTTTTCTCCATTTCGTCACCATTTCTTGAAGACATTCATTTTTCTTCATTTCTGTAAGGAAGTCAGCAAAAAGAGAAGGATTATTTTGAATAGCTGTTGATACTTCCTGAAGTAAAATGTCAGCATTTCCAATTCTATGTGCTGTTTGCTGAGATATAGACCAACAGATGTTAGATTACTGGTAAGAGATTCTTGTGTGTCCTTCTCTGATAGCAATTCACACAGTTCAACACTATGCTTCATCAAGACTTCTTCTGGGAGAGGAAGGTCGTGCTGACCTGCCTTCAGATTCTGGCTTTAATTGCCATTCTTTAGCAAGATTTTTAGCAGCACATCTGGGTGGCAACACTTCCTAGACCCTCAAGAGCATCAACAAAACACTGACAGTGTTGTTGTAGATCAGCCTTTGACTCCATATACTCTATCCCAGCAAGAAACTCACCAACAATATTGTCATAGTTATTGGATAACATAACAGGTTTTGTTATTAGATGTGCTTCAAACAATTTCTTGGCAAAGTCTTCTAGAGAGCCTTTCAATGTCTCAAAGAGTTTGGCATACTGAGAATTAAGGTAGCCACCAATGATGTCTGTATATGTAGCTACATCATCTACATCAAGATCGGTAGCCATATTTGTAATACTCCTCCCCTCAAGAGGTGGTTTCCTGAATACACGAGTTTAAAAAATTGTTGTTTTAATATTTATGTCTCTAGATAATTGATAATTTTCCACGGCCAAATGCATCAAAAAATGTGGGGGTCATGGCCCCCCGCTTCCTCCGCTTATTAGTTTAAGTGGTCCGATCCATAAAACTCTTTGACTTGAGATGCTGTATTTCCTAAAGAGAGGTCAATAGATAAAAAGTGATGGAATATTATTTGATTGAATTATTTATTACATCATAGTATCTTGTTAGTTTTATGTACAGGATGATTTGGGTTTCCACTTTTTATCTTCCTACCAATTTGGTCACAGCAAATGTCAATTTGTGAATGTACCTAACTAGCTATTAGTGCAACAATTTGAGTAGTAACAATCTACACATACCAACAAAGATGTAATAATCAATAAGGTTTGGTTGTGATCACAGTATACATAGTATGGTTTTTACATCATATAATAGTAATTGTACTTTGGACATTAAAATGTTTTATAGTAAATCTTGGATTTGTATGTTTTCTTGACAGCATCTGAGAACCTTCATTAAACGGAAACCAAATTGAAGAAGATCCTGTCCTTGTCTCTTAATAGAATCAGGTCTTGTCTCTGACTTGACTGGCTGTCCAAAAAAATCTCACTGAAACTGAAAAGACTCTTTATTATAATATGTACTTGATAAATTAGTTTACAATCAAATATATGTATTAGTAATGAGTACCTCTGTTCTGTCTTTGTTTCTCAACAGTAGTTACTTTTAATTTTAGAAGAAGACCTATACAAATAAATAAAACAAGTTACTAAACATCATTCTTAATTTATTTTACTAATGACTCAGTAACAGTAAAGTAATATATTATTTTAATATTGAAATTTGGAGAATTGAGAGAAGTTAAAGGCTTCAATCAATCACACCCTATATTGCAGCACTTGCAGTATAAATAATTCAAATTTGGTTGCCATCTATGGAGTACACAGATTGTTTCAATATATAGATAACTCACATAAATAAAACATTAAAACAAAAATAGATACATACATAACACATGATCCCGTCTAAATATAATTGTCAAACATATTTTATGCACCAAGTGAACTAGTCTATATATTTTAAATTCAATAGATATCTTATAACATAACACAATACCTGTTTAGCAAAGATGTTGGCACTTTCATGTTTAACTTCACCTTTCACTTTAGCTAGTTCAATCTAAATACAAATATCATTTATAAAAAGATATTTAGATTATTTGATTTTTTTGCAACACATTTCCAATGAACATCAAGGTTACACCTTACACATTGCTATAGGATCCCTGATAAAGAATTTACCAATTGTTTACACAATCAATCTTCCTTGTATAATTAACTACCTCCATAACTAACTTGTATCAAAGGCATTGCCTTTATCCTATTGTATAGGAGGAATGAATTTTTAAAGCAATGTAGCAATCCACTATAACCTAGGTCTAGTATGAACACTAGCACAAGACAGTTTTAAAAAAAACCTTGGATAGAAAATGTTAATTAGATTGAGCTAGAAAAACTGAGCTACTACATGTAATAACTGCGAAGTATTCATACAAAGGTGTATATTTTCAGAAATATGCATGAAATATTTCCTGGCTGGCACACGAAGAGTGTGAAGGTCTTAAGAGTATGTTTTGTTTTCATGTTTTATCTTATTGTTGTATGCAAATAATAATTCCAAACCAAAAAAATAATTGGCATATTGACTGCTGAATCATATAACAAAAAATAGTTAATTTACCAGGAGCACTACTTTCTTACCAGTATTACAGCCTCTGTAAACTCTTAGTCTTAATTTATAGTCTCAAAATAATCTTAGGAATTTTATTTTGTTCCATATCCTTCTCTATTGGATAATTACTCACTTCACGGTAGTTAGGATTTGCTCCCTTTCTTAATAATTTAGTCACTTTAGAAGGGTCCTCACTACTAATTGCACTCCATAAATGTCATCCTACATAAGAACAAACATCCTGTATATATATGTAGTATATAAAAAAAATATTAAAAAATTCTAAAAAATGGAGTATAGTAAGGTGACACACTACCACACTACTATTTTGTTTGTATTTGCCATTAAAGACTGATATTTACTATCCCTATATTTACTACATTTTTTAGTTTTATTTACTTGTTTGTTAAACCTTTTAAATTAAACTAAGTGTTCAGACATATAGCCACAGAGAAAGGTAGTGTGAAATTCCAAGCATGACGTTCTGAGTAGTATAGTATAGTTATAGTGCATAAAGTCTTATAATTGCTGTTTATAAAGAAGGAAAGAACTAGCTGGTTAACCTGTAAGGCTCTATAGCTTAGGAAGTCAAATGCATTGTATAGAACCAACACTCCTATTCAAATATGTATGAGCTATGTAGTATGAATAAGTAAATATCCTTATCAAGCTTAAATGCTTTAGCTTTAAAACAAGCTGATGGCTTTTACAAGACCTGGTCAACTTTGAAGTATGTATGTTAAGTTAGTACCATCATTGATTTTGGAGTATAATCCTCTTTTAGAAGTAACAACATTTACTACCAAGCCAAGTTGGAAACTCTAACTAATCAGTATGACACTCGCTGAATAAAAAAGTAGGATGTGGGGCAAACCAAGGTGTAACACTTTAACAATAGTCTTGCTGTGTAAGAAATCCCATTTCTTGTACTGCATGTACAATGATAACCATTCCTTTGTTAGCTAAAGCTAATAAGAAAATCTTGACACACATGTATCCAAAAAACATGCATCTAACACAACAATTGAAATGAAGCAATCTGATTGGTCACGGACATGGTACAAATCAGTTATACAATTCTGTCTCGTTAGCTACGTGTTTACACATCTCTGGCCTATGGCCATCAGTATATAAATGATGTATCTACCTCGTTTCGAGTATCTCCTAATGATTGATCTGTATCTGAGGGCCCACTAAGATTGGTAGCCATATTTTGTGATTTGATTTATCAGTTATTTTAGTCCACTGATAGTCTCTCCTCAAGAGGTGGTTCCTGAATACACATCTTTAAACAAGGAGGTAGGGAAGGGAAATACATGTATGCCCCAAGGATTATATGGAGGTCAATAGATAATAGTGATGGTCCTGATGGAATATTATTTGATTGAATTATTTATTAGATCATAGATCTTAGTTTTTGTTAGTTTTGTGTACAGGATGATTTGGGTTCCACTTTTAATCTTCCTACCATTTGTCACAGCAAAGTGTCAATTTGTGAATGTACCTAACAGCCTTGTTAAATAGCTAGCTATATAGTAGTGCACTAATTTCAAGTAGTAAAAATCTACACAACACTAACAAAGATGTGATAATCACTATCATGATACTAAGGTTGGTTTGTGATCACAGTATACATAGTATGGGTTTTTACATCATATAATAGTATTGTACTTTGCACCATTAAAATGTTTATAGTAAATCTTGGATTCGTATGGATTTCTTGACAGCCTCTGAGAATCCTTCATTAAAACGAAACCAATTGAAAGTGAGAGTTTTTGAAGTCCTGTCCTTGTCTCTTTAATAGAATCAGGTCTGTCTCTGACTTAACTGGTTGACCAAAAAAAAATTCCCTCTGAAACTGAAAACAGACTCTTTATTTATAAATATGTACTCAATAAATTATTACAATCAAATATTGTATCTAGTGATGAGTAACTCTGTTCTGTCTTTGTTCTCAACAGTAGTTACTTTTAATTTAGAAGAAGACCTATACAAACAAATAAACAAGTTATTAAACATCAGTCTTAATTTTATTTTTACTATTACTCAGTAACAGTAACAGTAATATATGTTATTTTAATATTGAAATTTGGAGAATTGAGAGACGTTAATACAATTGCAATATGAAATAGTTAATTTGACTGCCCTCTATGAAGTACACAGTTTAATGTTAGCACAGGAACATCACATACAATAAAACATAACATAGGTTATATATATATATACATGCTCAGCCTAAATAGAATTGTCTAGAATATTTTATGTACCAAGTGAACTAATCTATATACTTTAAATTCGAAAGATATTTCATAACTAACACATACCTGTTAGCAAGATGTTGACATTTTCATGTTTAACTTCACCTTACACTTTAGCTGTTCAATCTAAATCCAAAACATTTATAGAAGATATTTAGATTATTGTTTAACAACTAAAAAGTGTAAACCTTTAAGTTTGCTCATTACATACTCACGAATCTGATAATTTTTAAAGTGGTTTGGCTATCCAAAACAGAACCATATTTAGTACCTCCCCCACAAATACTATAGTTTGGTATATAACCTTACTTTCTCTATCTAATACTGCTTCGCTCTTTAGTTTGGGCTGCATACCCTTCCGCCGTGCAGAGTTTCTCTCTTCCTCTTGCTCAAAGACCCATACTACTCTGTCCCATTGGCTACATAGGGTTTCCGTCCAATCACTACTATATATTAATATAAACAATAATATCAAATATAACTATTTTGGTTGACTGGTTCAAGAGTAGTATATTGCCGGCGCGCCGGGCCCGACGCGTGTGTTGGCCAGCTCTCTCACTCCCGTCTTCGTGATCATATCGGCCGCAGCGTATGTAACGCTCACCAGATAGCGTGTGATCGTGCCGGCCCGCACACAGTGTGGGCATTTAGCCGGACGAGGCGTCGCTCCGCCTGCAGCCTCCTGTGTACCGCCAGCCATGCGGTACATAAATAGTCGATCAAAGTATCGTGTGATCGCATAGCTGTCATGAGTGCGTAAAGATGGGTCGAAGTCAGCATCTCTAATATAAACTGTAGGAAAGTCGCCGCAACGGGCCGTATAAACACTGGAAACGCCCGCAGGGAAGGCGAGCGAGGTCCATGGCGAGGATGATACTATATCCGGGGATAGTTGCAAAGGGTACAAGACTTATCGATATCCTATTCATCTTATAGCTCTGTCTCGTACAATACAGGTCGACCGGGGGACAGCGACGGCAATAGCAAGTTATGTCATACTGTTTTCGGCGCGCTTACTACTAACAAAACTTGTATGAGATTTTAAACTTCCCACAGTGGGTCAGCTATTAGGATTAAATGTCATGGTTCCCACCGAAAGAAGAGGTACAAAGGAACAGCTGAGGCGAGGGGGTGCAATATTTTGGTTCTCTACTATATGTTAGGAAATCAGAACATCATTTGAAGAATCACAACTTTTATATTCTTTGTAGACTTGGTTGATGTTTTCTGAAGAGGAGGGAAAATGGTGTGTAGTATCTTTCTCTAAAGTAGACTATAGTATTTGTATATGTTCGAACACCAAGGTGAAAAGTTGATATACTGGATTTGACCCATCCATCACAACTACCATGTTTGAAAGCTATATCAATATAAAATCCTTAGAATTTACTGGTGTTCTTTTAGTATAACCGAATCTGTAATGTCCTGCTAGGAGTTGGAATTTATTCCTTCATTTATAGCAATTGCTATTGATTGGTCAAGCATACATCCCATGGTTAACCAACAGAATTATATATTATTGTTTATATCACCCATAAATGAAAAAAAGTGGGATGCACCAGGGCATACTGGTGATCCCAACCACCAACTTGCTGGTGTTGACTGTGAACCAAACAAGATAAATGTTAGGATACTACTGTATAGGCCTAAAAATCTACATCTGCTCTTTAAAATTACATTTCATTATGGCAAAGGACCTGTGGGATCATCAAGTGCCATAACTCTAAAGTACATTCATACTATCGCTTTCCTTTACACCATGATAGTCTTCTAATTATGTGTATGTGTTTGTACAAACTACCAGTCCATGCTTAGTGGTGTTGTTTTATTGTAGACATCGTTATATAGCTGTACTATTTTGGGTCATTGGATCCTTAACTATGAACTGCTCTCTAGTTAGTTCACATTGACATATCCCACAAGGGTGCTTCACAACATTAGAACTACTCTAAGGTCGTGAGAAATTAAATACACCTAAATAACTGCTCTTAATCCAAAAAGTTCTACAGACCTTTTTGGTACGCTATTAAAGTCAGCACCTGACAAGTCTGGTTTTATGGGTTCGGCGCTTGTCTAGCCCATCCGTAACATCTCCGCGTGCTGCCGGCTTTTTGCCCGGCTTTTTATACTCTTCGCGGACAGATAACTATAAACTCCACGTGAGTTCAACTGCGCAGTACTAGGACATGTAGTATTTATATGGTTTAACACTACCACATTTAGCGTACCCAGCTTAAAGCCGTTGCGGAATGTCCAGTCGACGCAATAGCAAGCTTTAACGTCTACTCATTATCACAAGTCACCCTACTCACACGTTAGCGCTTCTCTTGTACCCGCACCGCTCTCTACTTACTTTCCACCTTGTTGTTCGGCTGGTGGATATTGAGTACACATGGTTTCCCACTGGTAGGTCATCGCCCCCACGATAGGCGGAATATGAAAGCACTGCGACACTGGAACTGCCATACCGTGGTACGTTGTTATAACGGAGCGTCACATGCCGAGTACTCCCCGCACTTCCAGGCGCCGCCTCCGTGCCGGGGCTCCCTCGCTTGATTGTATTATCTGTTTAATTCTCGTGAAAACTGAATCCCGTCCTGTGTGTCGCGTGAGACCTATAAAAATAATACTCTGCTTCCATTGTAACAGATAATTACCCCTAAAGCACATGAGATATTTAAGTATACATATTCATAGTCTAATGGGAAAATTTGAAGATACTGATCTTATGGCTTGATTGGTGGTAATTTAATTTGGGCTGTATCAGCAACTCAGTAGTTTGTGACGGCAGTCAGTAATTTCTATAGAAATGCTACAATGCCTGCCATCACAGTTAAAAGATATGGTACACACATAACTAGTTAGTCATCAGAACTATATGTAAGATCAAAAAGTCTTTCAACCATAAGACTTGTTGAAATTTACAAACTTTCTGATTTACTATGTAACATCATCCTTTCAATCTATGGACACATCCACCGTACTATTCAGTAAAATTAATTAAAGCAACAATAAAATTTTGGGCAGTATGTTATACATCTAACATAGGTTTTACAGCTAGCTGCCAGGAAAGAGTAAACGTTATTAAGTCTTTAAAATCTTAACTCGGGACCCCATAAAGAGGCCCTAAAAAATTCATGTCCACTCTTTCATTTGTCCCTCACCCCACATGAATCTTTAGTAAAGGCGAAAGATTTATACCTTTGAGGGAAGACCAGAGTTCATTTTCTGAACATAGAATCTTTGATTATATACGCCATTTCATGGACAAACCTCTTTGTGGGATCAGAGTTATATAATAATATTTTCATACTTGTTTCATTTATCAAAATCTCAACACATAACGGTAGACTCATACCTAAACCTATACCCTGAAAATCGACTAATCACCAAACATTGATAACAGGGATTAAATCAAATAAGCAATGTTGGTATTGAGATTTTTAAATATTACATATTACTAACTTTACAATTTCCATATTTGGATCTCTCAATTTGACATTAGATAGTTCCCTCAAATAATCCTATTAATAAAATAGTCTTCATCATTAATATATTATGTTTCCCCAACCTTTAACACTTTCTCATATTTCACCATACTATAAGCTTTCATATACATATAATAAAATCGTGTGCCTAAGATCCTCTTTCTCTCTTTCAGATCCTACAATATGACATTACAAATTATAATACTAACTATTACCATTACCTGGTATAGAATGCAGAGCTAAGGTCATCAAATAATCCACCATCTTCACTTTAACTGTAACTCTATCTGAATGTAGAGAGATGTACACATAAAATACTGTAATATGACACATAATATACTATAATATACTGGATATACTGTAATTATACTATAATATAAACTGTGATATCTGTAATACACTAATGTACTTTGATATTTTGTAATATACTGGTAATATACTGTAAATAGGTACTTTTTTGGTTAAGGGAGTTTAAATACCATCTTTCCAAAATGTTACAAACTCTTTTGTGAGAGTCTTTTGAGGTCCAATAGCTATAGTTTGTACTGTAGCTCATGAAATATCAGTCTTCTTATGATGAAAAACTACAACACAACAACACCAACAACAACAACAATAATATAATATCATAATAATAATAAATATATAATAATAATAATGAGATAGTAGTAACCGTTGGTATTATTATTACAAAACTTTTCCACACATCATTATAATCATATAATCAACAACAGTAATATCTAGTTGGTGGTTTCACCTAACATTCCCTACTCACTACATCACTAATAACATTTAACTACTAAACTTTATTATCATACCTGTATGTATTTAAACATGTTTCTAATACATTGTCTGCTTTTTCACAGAGGACCATTAAAGTTGATGTATTAATAGACAGACCTTCCTTCTTACATCCCTACAGTCAAAAGAGAAGAAGTATATTTGATTCTACTATTATTGGAGTAACAAGAGAACAAACACAATAGTTTATATTGGCTGAAAGTGAGAGTTATTTAAAATATATAACCGTATAAATTATTGTTATTGTCATCTACTTAAATAATGCCTCACATCTGAGAGTCTACCAGCCATCTTGTTGTTACTGTTAGAAGGTACTGGTAATATAATAGCATATTGTCTTAACTGACTTAATGAATGATAGTTCTCAAATAATCCTATTAATAAAAGACTCCTTTCATCATTATATATTATGTTCCCTAACCTTGTAACACTTTCTCATATTCACCCAGTACTAGAAGCTTCAGATAACATATTATAAATCGTGTAGCCTCAAAGATCCTCTTTCTCTCTTTCAGATCCTACAATATGACATTACCAATTATAATACTAACTATAGCATTGCCTGGTATAGAATGAGAGCTAAGGGCATCAAATAATCCACCATCTTCACTTCTACTGTAACTATATCTAATGTAGAGAGATAGTACACATAAAATACTGTAATAACTGTGATATACTGTAATATACTATAATATACTGTGCTATACTGTCAATATACTATAATGTACTTTGATATATTTGTAATATACTGGTATATACTGTAGAGGTACTTTTTTTAGTTGAAGGAAGTTTTTAATACATCTTTCCAAAATGTTAACAACTCTTTTTTGAGAGTCTTTTAGTCCCAATATCTATAGTTTGTACTGTAGCTAATGAAATATTCAGTCTTCTTATGATGAATAAACTACACCACAACAACACAACAACAACACAAAACAACCATATATAATATAATAATAATAATTAATATAATAATAATACTGAGATAGTATACAGTTGTATTATTATTCAAAACATTTCCACACATCATTATAATCATTAATCAACAACAGTAAGATCTAGTTGGTGGTTTCACTAACATTCCTACTCACTACATCACTAAACATTTCCGAACTACTAAACTTATTATCATACTCTAAAAAAAAAAAAAAAACTAAAAACGTGGTTATTTAAACATAGTGATCTAAACATAACATGTCTGCTTTTTTCACAGAGGCCATTAAAGTTTGACGTATTTAATAACAGAAACCCCCTTCCTCCTACATACCTACAGTAAAAGAGAAGACTATGTTGATTTTACTATTATTGGAGTAACAAGAGAACAAACACAATATGTTTATATTGTGGAGGTAAGAGTTATTTAAATATAACATATAAATTATTGTTATTGACTATGATTGTCTACTAAATAATGCCTTACATCTGACAGTCTACCACTAGTCCTTGTTGTTACTGTTGATGGTACTGTAATATAATAGCATATTGTCTTAACTGACGTAATGATGTAGCATATCTATTATAATAGCGTTAATAGTATTATAATGGTCTCTATTAAGATACTTACAAATCTTACATATACAAATAATAGGTCGAGATAGAAATGATTTAGACTTCCTTTTTCCCTAAAATAAAAATCCATTGTTTCAATTATAACTAATTAATATTACCTGTACTCTTGGTCTTAATAACATCAATTAAACATTAATAGCAGCCTATAAAAATAGATAATAAATCCTATACTCCTATATATATGAGTAGAGACTCCACCGCAGGTGGCCCCATCAATTTCATCAATATTAAACAATTAGTTTTACTATTTGATGTTAGAACAGCTTATCATTTCAATTAGAAGATTCCAACATTGTTCTTAAACCCAACTCAGGACTTCTATCATCACTACAACATAATATAAACAAGTTATCAAAATAACTACTATAATAAAATTAATGAGTTTTAAACTGTACAATCATAAATATAATATTAAATTAATAACATACCGTCAAATTAACACTGAAATTCATTGCTATAAAAAACTTATTGAGCCAATTAAGCAAAAAATTTTCTCTTTTATTTTTAAACAAGTATGTCTCATATACTACCTAGTATAGAGTCTATACCTGGCCATTAACTTCCACAACATTAAGCCTCCTTGTAATAGCCTACAACATGAGCCAATGTAGTTTTTACCAATCCAGGAGGACCACATAACAAAATTACTATAAACAGAAAAGCAACACTTAAAAAATTGATATTATGCAATAACACACCACACTTTTTGCTTAGTCTTTCTTTGATCATCTAATGCCTACATTATATATAATGATAACAATAATGTACAGCTTAATGTAACTGACTTACTTCTCTGAAGCAAATGATTTGGGGTCCTGCATGGACTTCCCATTGATTAGGTTTAAACTTTTTACCACTCTTTTGAAAATTCTTTTTAAACACTTTCTTGTCTTTTTCAAATTGGAAATGATTCTTTTAAAGAGACATGACTACCAAACACTGCCTCAATCCCAAACTTGAGCCCTGCAACAATGTACATTTAAACACCCTATAATGAAAATATATTAATATTAAACAAGATCAATAATGAAGAACAGTAGTTGGATGAGTTAATTTTAGCATTTGGAACACTTGTAATTAGTACACAGCCACATATATGATGTAACTTTGTTAATGAGGCATCAAATACTAATGAAAGTAATTATTATAGTCTATTAAAATTTAATTAAGACATTAATTAGATCTGATCACTCACATCATCACTTAATATTCAGTAAATAGTTTTGGTGAATATTTCTCAGACCACAGTTGACTTGATGAGTCTTTAGTACTAGTCCCAGTCTCACTAGTGTCCTCCAATACTCCATTGACATTCCAATACCATGATCGTATTTATTCAAATACCAGGAAACATTCCAATAGTATACTTTTTAGAGCAAACATCGTAAAAAAGAAAAAAAAAAGAAAAAATGTGTATATCTCTTATCACAGCTCATTATGCAAGGGTAACAAAACAATACAAATGAATAATGTAAACTATATTTACACTTAACCACTAACATCAAGTATTTGAACTAATTATAACTAACCGCTCTTTCAGGTACTTTTCTCATATTTCAGGCAATCCTGTACTTCTAAACGCTTTAGATTATAGAGAATCATCTGTCTGTTGGACTTGCTCTCCTTTATTAAAGCCAATTCATACATTCTAGATAACTTATAACTCTCTCAGATAGATAATTTGCGAATATTTTTTAGTCCACCACTATCCCAAAGTTTTTGTAACTGTATCCCTAAACTGGTATCAATCACAGTTATAGCCATGTTCACACACTTCAGAGAGTGATGGAGCCTGATTTAAAAAGAACCTCAATTGAATAATCAGGAACATTCCCAACAGCCATTTTCAAAAGAATAACAAGCACGCCCTAAATCATATATTCAAAGCTAAAACACAAATCACCGCATAAAATTTCAGGTTGAAGAGCATCTAAAAATGTTAAATGGGTTTCACTTTTGTATGTACTATCTTTATGTACATGTTTTTTTTCATAATTAAGCTAATAAATGTCCTTCATTATGTACTATTTAAATTATTGTACTCAATCATTGCCTGTGGCATAAATTTCAATACACAAAAACCAAATGGTATCTATTAAATTATATCAAAATATATCATTTTATAAGAGGTCACTACATAGCTAATTATCAAACTATAACAAATTATTGTTTTCAAGAGCTATCATTTGTCACTCCATAAGTAATAGTTACAACAATAGTTACACTATGATCAAAACTGCACAAGATTGAAGTTTATTGTAACTACAAATAAAGTAAAAGATCATACTTTTATGTTATCAGTCTATACAACATACTTTGTTGACCCGTTGAACTGTTCCTTGATCACTAGTAATTAAAACTCCTGACATACTTATTTGGTCTCCCATTTTTTCTGAGTCCAAGTGTTTTCGTCTGTCATTGTTTTCCTATATGTGATTACACTGCAAATCTTTTATTTGCTGGAGATACTGGCACATGTAAGTTATTCATTGTCAAGGACATGTATTATATGTGGAGAACGACTACATGTAATATTGATCAAAAAAAAAATGGCACTCACACAGAGGTGGTTGCTTTGATTATATGAACAATTATATAGAAAAGTATGATTCATTCAGAAGGTGATTATCAATTTAGACCGATGACAAAGCACATAGTGTTTTTATCTTTTTTTGTCATTGAGGAAGGAGCCATATAGGCTTCAAAGTTTGGTGTTTTTTTCTCTATAATAAAATATACTGGTAGATTGTCTAAGGTTTCTATGGCTCAAAAATTTGAAAATAACTGATGGCATATTATGTATACAGGTATGCAGCTATATATAAATATAAATATATATATTATTATATATATTCACTCAGAATAACAATTTGTCATGCTTGTTTATCCAATAGCTATGATTGCCTACTCAGAAATATAAAGAAGTCCTCCATATTTTCAACTTTTCAAGTTTTTTCCATACATGTTCCATCACTTTAGCAAGCAAAAACGATTTTTTCCTTCTAAAGAGAGCAAAAGAAGCTCTTTAGCTAGCAGATAAATCAACTTTGTTTAGCTACTAGTGACTGTCTACTGTTATGTATAGTGTTAAAATTGTTCTTTCAATTTATGATCTATCTCTCTGCTACTTCTGTACCTCTTCAATCTTTTCATAAGACAAAGTCTACAATCCTACCAATTTGTTTTATATTAATCAATAAATTTAGATCATTTTTTTCTACCTTGGATTATTATAATGTACTTCTGTACTTTGAGATACTGAGTAAAACATCTACTTGTTTAAATTGACTGCATACCCTAGCAATTTCATTCGCATAGCTGTTTTTTGCAGCTCCACCAGATTTGTCAAGGACACCAATTAACAGTTGACAGTGTTCTTGTAACTCTGGGATACTGTGTTTGAACTCCATTGCTGACATAAAGTTGTCCCATAATATCATCATAGTGAGAGATCTCATGACTCCTCTGTCTATGAGTTTTTGACTTCAATCATATATCTAGCAAAGTTTCCATGGAACTATTCAGTGTTTGACTAAGTGTAGCATATCTAGAAGTGATAATCATTTATAGCTTCCTATATTCTAGTACTCCAGGTTTATCAGTAGCCATAGTTTAAACCTCTCCGCCTCTTTCCTGAGTACACACCCTTGTACACCTCCCCTTTTAATAACCATTTCATGTAATAACCATACGCTAATCCCCATAATCAACATAATCAACATATAACATTATATTTGTACAGTTTGAAGATTCTGTCTTGGCTAGTGAAAGCATAGGACTGAAAAAAGATATTCAATTTAGGTCTTTAATTAAATAATTCATTAATATTTGATATTTACCAGTATAGAGAAGCAAGAGTTCTTATATATTTAGATTTAAATATTAATTAGTACTTTAATAATTGCTACCCTTGTTCATAAGAGGTTTATATGATTGGTTTTTAGCACATAGAGTGGTAGCCAATAAATCTGTATTGAATTTGAAACTATATTTTTACTATTAATAGCTCCAAATAAACTTTTTACCACCTGATACAAACTAGTCAACCATCAATTAATTACTTTAAGATAACATCATTATATAATCAAATAAAAGTGCAAGTTTAAATCAAACTCTGAGGGATATTCTAGTAGCCTATGAGATAGCAATAAAAATACTCACACAAAGTTGTACTTTTAAAAAGCCATGAAAAAAAAACCAATGGTCAATTATAAACTAATAATACACAATTTATTACTAAAAATGTATTAGGACACTAGTAGTATGTGTGTAGTAAACATGTATTATTATTTACTTATAGTATTAAATATATGTCTTGTTCTTCCACTGATATATTCACCACCACCTTCTCTCTGTAACAAAAGTTTAACAAAAACTAAATAAATAAAGTAATTAAAATAAAGAAATTTTAAACATATTAATTTTTACAGAACTATTGTTTTTATTTAATTAGTAAACGGCTCATCTATAGTAGTAATATACAATACACTTGAAAGTACTATATCAATCTACTAATATTACCTTGCTTGTCCACTAAGTATACTCATTGACTTTTTGTTTACTTTCTAATGATGATGAACTACGATATATCTAAATGTAATAATGAAGTAACAGTCTTTATATCTACTACATACATGTACTGGTTTTGAAGATGAAGAGACATATGACTGACCTTTTGTTTTGAAATAGTTTTTTTCTTCACCTGTAACAGATATACAATAGATAATAATAATAATAATAATAATTTACGATATTTAAAATTTAAACATTGACACATTTTTAAATACTTACAGCAATTTCTGAATACTTATGAATTGTGATATCATTTGTCTTATATCAAGTAAGACGTGATGATGGGGCCAATTGTATCCAAATCTTTAGCTGTCTCACTCTCTATTTAATAAAAATTAAGTAATATAACTATATACATAATAAACACATGATAAGTTTTAAGGATTCTAGTTATTTATAAATATTTGTAAAACATTTTACCTTATATGGTATGTAATCATATAAAAGCAAACACACTTGATTTTTACTCTATTATAAAAACTGTGTAGCTGAATATTAAAGTATTAATATGTAATTAATGAAATGATAATCATCATTATTGTTAGTAACATATTAGATGTCAGAGTAATTGAACAATGTATGATTGCAGTGTAAAATAACCAAAGCTTGGCAATTTGAAAATCACTGTAATATCATCAAAGATTATTAACCCTCAACATACTTACATTGTTCTTAATTCTAGGATCGTACCACCTTTTAATACACTCAACAATAGTTTATAACTAATGCCTGTCATACATGTGGTGACTGGAGATGATCATGAGGTTGAAAAACCAAATGAAGAGCAGTGTTACACATCCTATGTTATAAGATTAAAGATCGTATAAAGATTTTTAATGATATTTACTTTATCTCTAATATTAGGATCACATCCTTTGTCCAACAGTGTTCTAACGATGTCATCATTTAATGTGACTTCTCTCAGCACATAATGAAGAGCATCCTCCCGCTCTAAATAGATATACCCAGGTTAATAAAATAGAGGATATAACACAACATATAACATATAGTATAAAATAATATAGACATATCAAAACATGATAGATGTTAGTAGTAAAAACTTGACAACAAAAAATTCTTAGGTTATAATGGACATAGATATATAGACAATATAAGATTAGGTAACACTTCATTCTACAGTACCCACCTTGGTTCTCAATGTTAGATTTGCACTCACCTTTAATAATACACAACAAGTAGTATTATAACTATGCCTGTCAAACATAGTGTTGACTGAGATGATCATGAGGATGAAAAACAAAATAAGAGCAGTGTTACATCCTATGTTATATGATGTAAAGATGATATTAATCGATATTTTAATGGATATTAAGTCATCTTTAATGTTAGGGATCACATCCTTTGTCCAACAGTGTCCTTATGATCATCTCATCATCATTAATGCGACTTCTCTCAGAAGCATAATGAAAGATCAGTCCTCCCTCTCTAAATAATCTACCCATCAATAATAAAAGCTGAACAAATATAAAATATATATTGAATGTTTTTACTGTTATGCCTTATATAAAAGAAATAATATGTACCATGTACACAATACTTTCTTTAGTGCTATAGTGCAAATACTGTTAATAATAGATTAGATAAAATGCTCTTGGACAACTGTTTTCTAGAGCTCAAACAAATATATACCAGGTAAACTATACAATCATAATACGTGTGGGATCATTACTATCACAGAGTTATTTGGTGTACGAGTTTATTTTATTTCTCCACTCCTTTCTATCATTGTAGCCATGTTTCTAAACTCTTAATATTAGTTTACCTCATCAAGCATTATATCATGTGAACTTTATTTTTATCATTTTCACAAGAATCACTAACCACTTCACACCAATG
>NW_024533879.1:0-30866 GCF_016097555.1 Gigantopelta aegis | reverse complement strand
AGAGTACAATATATTTCCTACAAAAGTGGTGTATTTTTTATATACACAATTCTAATTACTAAACTTTCAAGGGAAATATTTTACTTTAAATGCAATCGATATAATTGAAGGGGTGTACCTTTTCTGCCTTCTTTGCTTGTTGTAATAACTTCATAACAATTTACGGGAATCTATGGACTTAGCGAATAATTCCTTTTTTTAACACCAATTATTTGATATTCCGGGGCCATGGGAGATTCAAGATTAACCCGTATTAATGATTATTCCCCAATTTCACTGGCTGTAATATTTGAAAGCTTTCCCAAATCTTGTTTTTTTATTATTATCCTTTAAAAATCCAATGCAAAAAGAATGCCGCAACATTTTTTACAACATGTTAATTTTGTTATATTGTTACATTTCTGTAAGTTTAGTACTGAGCCTTCTGATAAATAAAATGGCATCATTTGTGTATATTTATAAGGCTTAGTAGTAAAAAATAAGCTGTAACTTTATGGTAATTAATAACTAGACCCTAAATTGAAAACAATGGAGCGACAAATGTACTAATTGATACGGAATTCCCATTACAAAGCACTACTTGACACTTCATTATTACGTTTATATAAAACCCATATTTTTAAATAAAGATGTTTATATTATGCTGCCATATTATATTGGTATGCAGATATAGTTTTAACCTTATCTTCAAGGAGTAAATACAATGTGGAATGCTACAATATAATAGAAATGGTGCAATTAGTCAGCATATCATTTCTCAGCTTTATTAGAAGGTTATTTAATTGACTGGCAGCGGAAGTGAGACTGGATGTTGAGGGGAACAACAACCCAGTGTATAACTAACCGTCTGCTGCCAAAGCCGGTTATTACCAATCCTTTTAACAATGAAGGAACATCGTCTCGCCTTCTTGTTTGTGTTCTTACAACCTGTATCGTCCTGGGAAGATTGTGGTAGAATGGAGTGCAAACTTAAGCATGTACAGTTTAATTCATTGCCCAAGTTATGTCGAAGTATGTCAAGTAATATAGAGCCAACGAAACATTAACTATCCAGTACATACCTCTTCAAGACTTTGGCAAATCTTACCGTCATCGTCAATGCAACGGTTGCAGGATATCTCGTTATTTTTCCACTCGAAGATGGTTTTGTGTGTGATCGTGTTACACGCTGCCACTCAAACGATGTGAAGAGGACGAAGTACATTTGAGTTTCTTTTTTGAAATACCATATTATTAATTATGACATTTATCTTCTTACCAAGTACCAGGCAGTTCCTGGATTACAAGAGTGACGTGCAAGCATGCTTTAAAAATGAATATTCAAATTGTTCATTGAATATTACCACAAAAACATGATTTATCTTGACCACTGCCTAGTATATGTACTATTGTTCTTTTATAAAAATAATAATGGAAATTAATTATTGGTTGACACGCCCCTGACATGTGGAGGAACACTATTGTCAAATGGCTGACCTCATATTTCAGGTCTTCTCCTTGTGTAACCTGTTACAAGACTATATTCCTCAAAATTAGAAAAAAAACAAAGAGCCTTACTTGGAGGAGGACAGGCAAGGCTTGATAAACAACATTCTCTCAGGTAAGTATGCGTAATGTAGTCATAGACTCTAGAATGAAGTGGTAAAAATTGTTTGTATTAAATTCTCTTTGCTTGAGGTAGATTTTAGGGGTTTGTTGTCATTGAAAGCAATACATGTACCTCCTCCTCCCACGCCATACTAAGTCAAGTATGGATTTTAATTCCACTAGACAAGATAAAGCATTTCTGGAGTAAGGACAGTATCTAGAGTATTTTGAAGCATTTGTATGCGAAGGTTTCCTAAGCTTGTATTGTCATCCCTTTGGTCTAGTAGTGTTTATATTAGAGAGGGGGGTTGAGATAAAAAAATGCTGATTCAGCACGTTAGCACTACAAATGAGACCTGTCAATACTTAGTTTTTGATAACCTGTAATGATATCTTAGCATGTCAATTTATGCATTTTTTTCCTTTTCACCATTTTCAACAAATCTGATAACGTCTTTATGTGTGATTTGATTTGTAACAATTTAATCACTCGCATGTCAGACATATGATGTTGTATGCACTGTTTATACAGATCATTTAGTACTTCATAAACTTTTCTATGTCCTTAACCTATCAGTTTTCCTACTCTCTTCACCTTATTTGTCCCTTGACTGATTACACAAAAGATATTTCTCAATTATTGCACATTACAAGAAGTAGAAAAAGTTTAAAATTGGATTTCAGTAGAACAGGCAACAATGAACAAAGATAGGCTCAGACAAAAAACCCCGCTTAACCACTTTATCAAAATATTCATATGTCTAGCTTGTTAGATAACACCTGTTGTGCTGAATAAGCAATTTTAGTAGGTTTGACCTTATCCACCATCAAACTTTGGTAGCTTTCTGACCTACCAGACCCCTCCTTCCTACAGGGAAGGGGCTGGTTACTTGAGACTAAACAGTTCCCTAGTAAGTCATTTACTTTGTAGATTATATTATACAAAATATTATAAACACAATGTATATATTTACACTTGAAACATGCTTAACAAAAAAATACAACAAACTTGGAGACTACTTTAATTTTGTCTTCTTTTTCATTCAATAGCCACTTCGTACATGAATACAGGGTAGTCTCTCTTATACCATGTAAATATGTGTGTGTTGTACAAGTGACATTACATGTGTAATACATGTAACTCTGAATATAATAACTGATACACAATATAATGATCAGAATATTATTATGATAAACTAACTAGGGACAGTTTAGTGTTTTAATTAACAAGACAAATTAAAATTTCACTTTTTGTGTATTATGTGTAACAAACCAGTAACCTGCATGTATTGTACATGTTTTGTGATAACAATGGATTTTCCCTTTCAACTACTCGGGTTTGTTTTGATGATTTTAAGTTCACAACTAATGTATTTCTTATTGTAGCAGATAATTTTTATTATATTAGTTAATGTATAGGTTGTCTTCTAATTATAGTATGATTTAATTATGTTCTTAATATTTAGGGTAATTAACAGCACGTGAAAGAATTGAAATTATTAGTTGCTAAGGATCATTTCGTGAATATGATTATATGTTTGAACATGCTTGTACAGATTTTGGAATGGGGGGGGGGGTGGGGGGGATGCACCTAATAAAAAAGGTTACCTCACATTAATTGTTTTTCTGCAATTGTTAATGGGTATGGTTTAGTTTCCAGTTGATGCGTTATACAACAGGTCAAGGATATATTAATGGTCGTCCAGTATTTGTATTTAGTCAAGTAAGATAAAACATGATGTCATTATGATGTAATTGAGTTTATTAGTCCATAGGATTTTACTGTATTTGGTGTAGTTTGTCAAGTATGCATGCTCGTAAAATATGTAAGGTATGTGTACCAGTAGCAGCTGTTATATCTATTGTGTTAATAGATTATGGATAAAGCACTTGAAATAGGTGCTCCATTGATTGGACTAAATGACTCAGGAGGTGCTCGTATACAAGGGAGTGGATTCATTAGCTGGATATGCTGATATCTTTTTAGTAAGTTTATATATTGTACATCATGTGTATGTGACCTGATTTTGTAATAAGGGTTTACTTCTATTGAAACATTGTGATTTTTATTATGAAAAAGGATCACTATTAAAACACCTGTTTTGGTATACATATATCCAGTTACACGAATGGTTTTGTGTGTATACAGCTGTATTTATAAAACTTTTTTAATGCAGGTCACATATTTATTAGTCCTATTATACTGCTTTATGGATGAATGTAAGCTATAATATAATAAGCTTATATATAAGATTTATATACATTGTGCTATGAATGTTATATATCACTAATGTTTGTGTGTGTGTGTGTGCTGATTTAAAGAGTATTTCTTTTTTAGCGTAATGTCCTTGGTCAGGAGTCATACCACAAATTTCCTTAAGAATGGGTCCTTGTGCTGGTAAGTAGTAATTTAAATTAGTTAATTCTTACTGTAGTTCTGTATTATAATTATTTAAGCCTCGGAATTTACTCTTTATTCTTTAATTATCAGGAGCATATTATAAAAAAAACATTATACCAGATGTACATGTAGTTATTGTATTGTTATAGAGTAGATGTATTTAGACTAGTTCACAGGTGAGATGTTGGGCTGTCTTGAGATGCTATCATAGTCTATATGCTCATTTGTTATATGTTTACTGAACCTCACCCATAACCATATAAATCAACACTCTCCTTTTATGTAAATATGTACTTACTAAAATAGTAACAGATGTTGCCTGTTATATTTAGCAAATCACTTTATTGGTTTCATCATGTTAGTTACAATAACATTGTTTGTTATTTTAAAATAAGGCTAGTGTGTTTTTACATAACACTTGTATATAGACAAGATTGAAACTATATACTATGATGTTAATCTTCAACTACTATGAATTACTTATCAGGTTTCTCTGTGAACCAGTCTAATGTACTACATGTATAATTAATTAATAAAACAATTATATCTATTATTTTTATTGCCAGGCAGTCCTATAATTGTTTTACACCATCTATATACATTGTATATATTTCACTTTTTGTTGTATTGATATTATGACTAAAAATGAAATGCATCTTTTAACCACTGACAATCTGTCTGGACTAATCATGCTCAAACCTTGCTAGTATTTCTAGCATTCTATTGCTATTAGTCTTTCCCAGATAATACTGCTGTTGTGCTATCTTTGAGCTCTAGTCAATGCTTCAGTATAAATTCAATATCTTCTAAAAGGGATAATTTTCAGTTCTAATCTGTTAAATATTATCGCTGTATTTGTGATAGTGTTCCTTGTGTAAGCAGCACATATTTTTATTGTTTAATTTAACTAAAAAAAGGATTAATTATTATTAACTATTAATTGTTTACTACATAAATTATATGTATATTAAATCAGGTTGGAGCTGTTTTATTCACCGCTTATTACTGACTTCACATTTATGGTAAAGGTAGGCCACATGCATCATTGAAAACTATTGTAGTCATTCTTTCATAAACATCTTCAGGATACCTCGTATATGTTTGTAACTGGTCCTAAAGTAGTTAGGTAATGCTTATCATAGCAATATTATCATAATGATGTCATATGTAGGAGGTGAACTAATGAAGTTGTTTTCAGAACAAGAATTAGGCGGAGCTATGACTCACACAAAGAAATCAGGTGACATCAATAAAGATGTTGTTGTGTGACTTCATGTTGTAACAGGTGTGGCTCACAAAGCATTTGAAAATGACATTGATGCCTTATCCAGTAGAGATAACTACAATATTATTACTTAACATGTACTTTATTTATAGATTAAGAGAATGGTTGATTTTCTACCACTCAGTAACAGAGATCCTGTACCAATACGAGCAACTAATGACCCAAGGTAATATACCATAAATCTGGAAATTGTTGTTGTAAATATTTTCATGGTTGCCCTCTACCAAAAAAATATTTTCACGAAAGTATTTGAACAGTGAATAATAATAATGAATAATTTAAAACACAAATAATATTACTGTAAAAGCCGCTTGCAATAGTACAGAACACGAAATTAATGATATGAATAATTTATAATGCTAATCTCAGAGTTATGGGATTATAAAAGAGTTTCTTTCTTTTAACATAGAAGACAGCTTGCTTATATATTATTAAGACAATGATTACAAAATGTATCAACAAAAACAGATACTTGCATACAACCAGACTACAATGTTAAATTGTCCTACGTAACAACTCAGCACACTGTCTTTATGTAACTCAGCACATTGTCCTTACATAACTCAGCCACACTGTCTTTACATAACAAACAATACATTTTCCTCCTCTTTGTTTGAGATTAGTATACGTTAGACGATTTGGTGGCTTGTGGTTACATATTGGATATCTTCGAGTTGGAGGTGGAATTGTGTTGGTATCCATTGGGATCATATCATTTGGTGCAGTGGCTATTGGAGTGATTGAGGTGGTGACTACTGATGTACCTTCATGAGTAGTGGGTGTAGGAGAGATTGAGGTGGTTACTACTGATGTTTCTTCATGAGTAGTGGGTGATGTGGCTGTAGGAGAGATTGAGGTGGTGACTACTGATGTGTCTTCATGAGTAGTGGGTGACGTGGCTGTAGGAGAGATTGAGGTGGTGACTACTGATGTGTCTTCATGAGTAGTGGGTGACGTGGCTGTAGGTGAGATTGAGGTGGTGACTACTGATGTGTCTTCATGAGTAGATGGTTGATTGAGTATGTAGTTCTGAAGTGTACTCTGGGTTAGTATATGACAATGTTAAGTCTAAGTCTTCATTTACAGTGTATCTTTTTCGTATATGATCGACATGTCTTCTCCAGTTATTCCCATTGTTAAGTTGAATGATACACAATTTTGGATCTAGATAAGCTAGAATAAACCAGGGACCAAATTATCCTTGCCCTTTGCAAAATTGTTTGCAAACACAGCATCTCCTTCAGCAAAATATCAAGGTTGAGCATTTTTGTTGACAACTTGTTCTGTGATATATTGTTACATTGTTCATAATCCCTTAATGTTGGTTTCAGTACATCCAGTCTTACAGTAGTTATATTGTTAATTGAAAATTTCTGTGCTAGTAGTGATAGAATGTAACATCAAACATATTATAAATTCTTTAAAATTTTTGCTGTGATAAGTTTTTCTAAATTCATTTTTCATCCTAAGTTTTTAGAAGTCTAACTGCTGTGTTCAAAAAATTTTTGTAAAATTTGAGGTGTTTTTTATAATCATAGAAAGGTGTCTAGCATTTGGATTGCTTTGAAGTTATACTTAATAAAAAGGCTATTTATTTCATAAAAACAATTATTCATTTAAACTTTATTAATAAAATTGGAGATATCCCAATGTGACAGAGACGTTACATCTAGACCACACTCATACACTACTTTGGCCTCTCCTTAATTGTTTTCACAGTGAAAAATAGAGTAATTTGTTAGAGAATTTACACACACACACACACACACGCACACACATGCACACACACAAGCACACATCTGTGCGCACATACACAGACTTGATCTCTCTCTCATTTTTATTCTATTCCTTTCTTGCTGTTTTCTTCCGTTTCTTCTTTTTCCTCTAGTGATCGTTATTCTCCTGGATTAAACTATATTATACCACACTCTTCTGATCAACCATACGACATTTTAGATGTTGTTACAACTGTTGTAGATGAAGGTGACTTCTTTGAAATAATGCCTGACTATGCTCGCAATATTATTATTGGATTTGCTCGATTTAATGGTCGTAGTGTTGGTATCATAGGAAACCAACCCAACCAAAAAGCAGGTATGATATCAAAGAGTTGGATGTGATATTATGATATACATGTCTTTAGGTGTCTAGACATCAATGCTTCAGTTAAAGGTGCTAGATTTGTAAGATTTTGTGATGCCTTCAACATACCATTAGTGACATTTGTTGATGTGCCAGGATTTCTACCAGGTCACTTACAGACATATTACGATCTATTTTTTTAGTTTTATTTTAACTCATTCAACAGGTACTGATCAAGAATATGGTGGTATTATACGACAAGGAGCTAAGTTATTGTATGCCTATGCTGAAGCTACTGTACTAAAGTTACTGTTATTACACGTAAAGTAAGATATTTTATATATCATAGACCTGTATATGTTGTAGATACTTTATACTACTGTTCTAATCAGTCTAAGCAAGAAACCAATAGATTTTACATCAATGATTTTTATATATATTGTAGGATGTGTTAAGGGATTGCTTTTTGCGATAGTGGTTGACTTCTATTGTATTTTATAGCAAGAATTATAAGAGAATGATATTTGTATATTAAAGATAATTGAATTACTCTATGTATAAAATATGTTGTTATGATAACAAAGAAGCTTTATATAACAATTAATTCAAACTGAAACTGAAACTAGGTCATTCAACTGATTTCTGCTAACAACCTAACTGAAATCACTTCAAATAGCTAGCATTATATATATATATATATATATATCATATTAAGTTCTCACACTACGTAGTATATATATATATATATATATATATATATATATATATATATATATCTCACATATCGTAGTTATATATAGTATATCATATATTGAAGTTCTCACACTACGTAGTATATATATATATATATATATTATAGTTCTCACATATATATCGTATTAAGTATATATATATATATATATATATATATATATATATCAGTGTTTAAATAAGGGAGTGGGACCACCTTGAAGTATTGAAGGCAGAATATAGTCAAACACCAGTGCTTCCCCCCTCCCACTTACTCAGCTACATTCCAAATTTGTCCCCCCCCCCCCCCAAACAAATTTCTAGATGAAATCCTATATATATACATATATATAATATTCATTATGTATACCTGAACTGTTTCCTTGGCAAATAGGTTTTATATACACAAATTATATGATACCTAAAGTAATTTTGTTATGTTACATATTTTATAATAATATTAAATAAGGAAAGAATATAAATAAATGAAGATTATTATTTTATATGTTATAGGCATATGGAGGTGCTTATGATGTGATGAGTTCAAAACATTTACGTGGTGACATCAATTATGCTTGGCCATCAGCAGAGATAGCTGTAATGGGTGCTAAGGTATCACATGATAATCACATGACTTTAGTACTCTGTCATATATAATGCAGGGTGCTGTTGCTATATTGCATAGAGGCAAGGATCCAGAAGGTATGATTAGTAGATGATTGTTACTGATTGACTTTTAAGAGAATGTTATAATCATACTGTACACTAGATGTTGTAATGTTGGTCAAAATGTTATGTCTTAAGAATATAACATGTCAGACCAAACAAGTTATTAAAATGTAGTAAAAAATAAATTTAATATTCATATTATCCTGAGAGTTTTGACCTGACAAGTTATTTTAAATGTAGTAAGAAATAAATTTAATATTCATATTATCCTGAGAGTTTTGACCTGTAGTGGTATAATACTGTCTATATTAATTTCCTGCATAACACAAACAATACAACAGTTGCTAGTTATCAATAGGTTTTTCCCCTGTAATTGAATAGAAAGACAACTAATAAATATATACATACTGCCAGTGACTTATTCCATCGACCTGTTTACATGTACATGTACGTGTACATTGATTATATTATTAATGTACATTGTAATGAGTCAATGTGCACGTCAGATACATGCCTGGATCAACAGATAATGTGAACCTTACAACATCAAAGAATAACACATGTACATATACCAATGTACTATGTATGTGTTTATTGTTATATAGTGTTAACAACACTACAACGTGACTACGAAGAGACACTATGCACTCCATTTCAAGCTGCAGCACGAGGTGAGTAGAATAATGCATAACAATATTAATCTATTAAATTGTTACAGGATTTATTGACGATATTATTGAGCCTGCTACAACTCGTCAACATATTATTGAAGATTTACAATTGTTATCTACTAAGAAACAAAAGAATCCAACAAAGAAACACGGCAATATACCATTGTAAACAAATGTGTTGGTTTATTTGTTATTTCAAATTGAATCATATATACCTTGATATTGGCTAGGATAGGTTAATTTATTTCATCTAATGATTGCTGGTATTATTTATTACTTGTGGTGCTGTTTCTTATTTGATTGCATGATCAATTTCATGTCAATTTAACATGTCATTATAGCATTCCTAGATCAATAGAGTTAGTTTAATGTCTCTGTTGTCTTGAGGAGAAGTACTATAAGTTACTATAGCGTTATGATTATATTTACCATTTATAGCGGTTAACGGATAGTTACGCCCTCGCTTCTTATTAACAAGCGTATTATGGCTGAATCAGGCAAGCAATACTATGCCGAATGTTATCGTCAAAAGTTTATGGCCGTCTTCCCCGAACTTACTGACCAACTAACTGATGAAGGTATTCATGATGTTGAGATTTGTGACGGTATGCAGCATTTGAAAGAAGTACGTGTATTATTATTAACAATAATATTATTTTTCCATGGTAATATATGTAAGAGCTTTATATATTATATAGTTAATATCACGAACTAAAAATAAAACAATCAATATGTAATATTTTATTAAATAACTATCTGTCTGACCTTTATAGTTGGTTTACCTGTAGCTGTAGCTTAAATGTGAAATTACTAATCCTAAGCCCAACCCCCTAAGTGTTAATAAATTTACATTTTGTAAACACTTCCTTTCATTACACTACAGTAACTGGTTGTGTTAGTTAGCCTGGATGATTATGCTGAGCTGGGCAAATTATTGTTTTTTATTGCATCTCATTATTAATATGGAACATTATTTTTATCTTTCTTTATAGGTACTTGAATATAATATACCTCATGGTAAGACTATATAAAATAGAAGATATTAACTGTCACTAAATAAAATAACTATACGTTAATAAATCCATTAGTTAGACATTTCAAATTGGTCATAAAGAGCTAAAATTAATAATAACTATAATACTCTTTGATAAAGTCCATAATAAAATTATAAGAAAATATAAAGCATTCCTTTTTCTTTGATTGTTTAAATGTTTTGACTATAACTTTGAATTCACTTATCATTATAACACAATATTTACTATAATATTATGATTAGTATTAAATAACAAGTTTGTTATTACGCAACCAACCAGATTGCTTTAAATTATTATTATTTTTTTTAAAATTTCTAGCTACCTGAATCATTTGAATAAATGACTATTAATAAAGCAATATTATATTAGTAATGGCAATTACTAGGAAGCTATCAGAAAAACACCTGATTCTAACTTTTTGTGAATTAATATATAGCTTATTAAAACTAATTAGTACAAATAGTTTGAATTAGTTTTAACTTGATAAAATTAGGAGTAAAGCAGGTATTGTTTCACTGTTGTATATCTGAAATAACTGGTGTAGCAAGTAGCTACTTCCATGGAGTCAAGTATTTATATTTTAAAATCAAATATGAAATGAAAAATGATCTCATATGAGTTCATGTTTATCTCATAAGAATTGATTTATATCATTAAATATATTGATAACAATTTTTTACATGTTTCAATTTTCAATTATTATAAATATAGAATTTATATTTCCTAGTTTTGTATTCATATAACATGATATCACAGCTGCTATAAGTTAATAATATCACAATAATTATAGTGACCTGAAAGTTATTTTGCTCATATAGCATTTGTAATAGAGTAATTGAATTGTGGGTATTGCCCTTCTAATGAGTTTTGTAAGTAATCATGGAAGTCTTAGACAGTATCGCTTCTTATTTGTCAATTAAAGAAGTTTATGTATATGGTTTTGTTGTTGACATAAATGGTTTCTTCTTTGTTTGGTTGTAAAGATATAATATTATTTTAAAACCTCCATTTCATAGAGCTAGAACACATTAGTTATACTAGGCTGTGCCAATCAATTTGATGTTCTATACCAGTATCATTGTACGATCATATTGATATATATTCATACAGCTAGAACACATTGATATATATTTCTATTATTATTACAGGTAAATGTAATCGTGGATTAATGGTCGTAGCCTCTCTACGACATATATGTGATAGAGAATTAACTGATGATGAAGAGAAGAAGGCTATTATATTAGGATGGTGTGTAGAATGGGTAAGTATGTACATGTACTTACTAGAGTATATATGGAATGTATAATGAGTAATTATATAATGTACACATACATACTATAGAATAGGTAAGTATGTACATGTACTTACTAGAGTATATATGGAATGTAGAATGAGTAATTATATAATGTACACATACATACTATAGAATGGGTAAGTATGTACATGTACTTACTAGAGTATATATGGAATGTAGAATGAGTAATTATATAATGTACACATACATACTATAGAATGGGTAAGTATGTACATGTACTTACTAGAGTATATATGGAATGTATAATGAGTAATTATATAATGTACACATACATACTATAGAATGGGTAAGTATGTACATGTACTTACTAGAGTATATATGGAATGTAGAATGAGTAATTATATAATGTACACATACATACTATAGAATGGGTAAGTATGTACATGTACTTACTAGAATATGATATGTAGAATAAATGAATTTGTATATGTACTTGAATATAGTATGTAGAATCTGTAAGTATGTATATGTACATAGTATATATTGGCAGTATGTATAGTATGTTGAAACTATTTATGGTATGTATTATAACAATGGTGAAAAACCTGTAGATATTAATAATTTAAGTTGACTTCTATGAGAATGTCTTTCTTTTCTAGCTCCAAGCTTTCTTCCTAGTGGCTGATGATGTAATGGATGAATCCAAAACAAGAAGAGGACAACCTTGTTGGTATACTAAGGTACACTAGATATCATTGTCATGCTTTACTAACTTCACACTATTTTGTAGCAGGCAGGCAATCATACATGTTTGTATAATACATATACATACATGACATGTACATGTAAATACATGTATATATGTATGTATATGTGTATGACTGTTGATGCCAGGCAGCACTTAAAAACAAATAAGCATGCATGATGCGTGCTGACCACTAACTCATGTCAATCTCAAGTACCTATGTCAGTTGACATGATTGACATTTAATGTTATGGAGAAATGCTTCTAGTATTTCTGTCATAGAAAACTAATCATTCCTTTATAATAGATAATGATGACGTGAGGATATAGGAGCCTTTCTATCCAGCTGTCTCAGCTGATTTATATTAAAAAGTTCCTCTGAAATGAATATTTGTTTCAAATATTCATGTAACTTGACTTTGTGTTTATAGTTAGCTATACTACAGTTACATGTAAATTATTGCTGTTCTCAGTAATGTCTTTTCAATATTTATTAAATGGTTTTGTAATGTTAAAACCATTGTTAATAGTATGGTTATCTTTGTTGAAAAGTAAATATAATCCTTGTCACCTTTTCTGGATATCACTACATAATAGATAGCAATGATTAAATGTTAATAGCTTCCAAAGGCTAAATAATACATGATTCATTTTATTATTCATTTAACAATGTATCTATTAAATAACATTTAATTTCTAATTTGCAAAGCAAAATTCTACATTCCTATATTTGTTTTTGGATCTCATGTTACGTATGTGTGTGTGTCTGTGTCCATTTCAAATTAGTCGACATTGTTGTATGTGACAATTCAGACATTTTTTTACATGTAGCATATAAATTACTTCATCTACAAGAGCTATGACAATTGTGTAAAGATTCTAGCTTTTAGCTCTTACTCATTTTAAACATTTGGTAGCTCTCAAGTCTTAAATTAGTTGTATTTTGTTGCTTAATCAAAAAAGATAGAAATTGGTCACACACTCAAGAAATTATAATTAGACATCAAGACATTTTTTAATGCTTGCAAACGTTTCTTGTACTCTGTTATTGTTGATACCCATGAGTGTACAATTTTATAGTAGTAGTAAAGATGTACTTTTAATTCATTGTTACATTGTCATAGGATGGCGTTGGCCTGGAGGCTGTCAACGATTCTTTTCTTATTGGAGTAACTACATATCGTCTTTTGAAAAAGTATTTTGGTGAAGAGTCTTATTATGTTAAAATATTAGAGCTGTTTAATGAGGTAAACACTTAATACATGCCTAGCATATAGTCAGTAACCAGGTACATGTAAACACATGTATTTATAAAACATTTTTGTTATTGTTCATTCTTTTTTTTTAACCCTTGCAATAGACTTGTTGATTTTTATATAATCTGGCTTATTAATTGTGGGTATCCAAAAATATGACATTTGAATATATTGTATGAACATCTCTTTCTCTCTCTCTCTCTCTCTCTCCGGACACTTTTTGTTCTTACTCTCACTGCTCTTTTAACTAACTGAATTAGAGCTCTGATGACAATTTTAGTTGAAGAACATGTAATTCTGTAAATAATATCTACTTTTTTTCTATGTAGGTCAGTTATCAAACTGCAATAGGTCAAACACTTGATTTAATGTTTTCTCCACATAAAGATCTCGACTTTACTAAGTTTACTCTTATCAGGTATTTTTTATAATATATTATATTTTATTGATTAGACTCTTACTTTGAATAAATACCTCCTATTAGTAAACACAGGAAGCAATGTACAAATGTTACTGACTAAGGTTATGATAATACTGACTAGGATGTAGGTGTAGTTTATAAACACCCTTATTTAAGGAAATATAGTGTCAATTTAATGGATCTGTTTGTAGTTAAAGCTGATGCACATTAAAGTTACAATGATTAGATTAGAATATTTCCTTTATGAGACCACTATCTGATTTATTGTAAAAACATCTTTGCATCTTTTCTTTTAAGTGCATTCTTTTGAATCTGTCTATTTTCTTTTAAATAATTTTTATAGAAAAGCAATAGGTGAATATTGGAATTCAAATTTGAAGCAAATCAAATGCTTTCAATTTTACTTTATTACTTAACATTACATGGGTCTGGAACACATGTAGACGTGTACTAGGTTATATTCACAATGGCACTATGGGTCTGGAACACATGTAGAGTGTACTAGCTTAAATTCACAATGGCACTATGGGTCTGGAACACATGTAGAGTGTACTAGCTTATATTTGCAATGGCACTATGGGTCTGGAACACATGTAGATTGTACTAGCTTATATTCACAATGGCACTATGGGTCTAGAACACATGTAGAGTGTAGTAGCTTATATTCACAATGGTACTATGGGTCTAGAACACATGTAGATGTGTACTAGGTTATATTTACAATGGTACTATGGGTCTGGAACACATGTAGAGTGTTCTAAGTTCTAACTTATATTCACAATGGCACTATGGGTCTAGAACACATGTACATGTACTAGCTTATATTCACAATGGCATATGGGTCTGGAACACATGTAGACATGTACTAGTTTATATTCACAATGGCACTATGGGTCTGGAACACATTTAGACATGTACTAGCTTATATTTACAATGGCACTATGGGTTTGGAACGCATGTAGAGTGTACTAGCTTATATTGAATATATTTGCAGACATGTAGACATGTACTAGCTTAAATTCACAATGGCACTATGGGTCTGGAACACATGTAGAGTGTACTAGCTTATATTTGCAATGGCACTATGGGTCTGTAACACATGTAGATTGTACTAGCTTATATTCACAATGGCACTATGGGTCTAGAACACATGTAGAGTGTAGTAGCTTATATTCACAATGGTACTATGGGTCTAGAACACATGTAGATGTGTACTAGGTTATATTTACAATGGTACTATGGGTCTGGAACACATGTAGAGTGTTCTAAGTTCTAACTTATATTCACAATGGCACTATGGGTCTAGAACACATGTACATGTACTAGCTTATATTCACAATGGCATATGGGTCTGGAACACATGTAGACATGTACTAGTTTATATTCACAATGGCACTATGGGTCTGGAACACATTTAGACATGTACTAGCTTATATTTACAATGGCACTATGGGTTTGGAACGCATGTAGAGTGTACTAGCTTATATTGAATATATTTGCAGACATGTAGACATGTACTAGCTTAAATTCACAATGGCACTATGGGTTTGGAACGCATGTAGAGTGTACTAGCTTATATTGAATATATTTGCAGACATGTAGACATGTACTAGCTTAAATTCACAATGGCACTATGGGTCTGGAACACATGTAGAGTGTACTAGCTTATATTTGCAATGGCACTATGGGTCTGGAACACATGTAGACATGTACTAGCTTATATTTGCAATGGCACTATGGGTCTGGAACACATGTAGATTGTACTAGCTTATATTCACAATGGCACTATGGGTCTAGAACACATGTAGAGTGTAGTAGCTTATATTCACAATGGTACTATGGGTCTAGAACACATGTAGATGTGTACTAGGTTATATTTACAATGGTACTATGGGTCTGGAACACATGTAGAGTGTTCTAAGTTCTAACTTATATTCACAATGGCACTATGGGTCTAGAACACATGTACATGTACTAGCTTATATTCACAATGGCATATGGGTCTGGAACACATTTAGACATGTACTAGCTTATATTTATAATGGCACTATGGGTTTGGAACGCATGTAGAGTGTACTAGCTTATATTGAATATATTTGCAGACATGTAGACATGTACTAGCTTAAATTCACAATGGCACTATGGGTCTGGAACACATGTAGAGTGTACTAGCTTATATTTGCAATGGCACTATGGGTCTGGAACACATGTAGACATGTACTAGCTTATATTTGCAATGGCACTATGGGTCTGGAACACATGTAGATTGTACTAGCTTATATTCACAATGGCACTATGGGTCTAGAACACATGTAGAGTGTAGTAGCTTATATTCACAATGGTACTATGGGTCTAGAACACATGTAGATGTGTACTAGGTTATATTTACAATGGTACTATGGGTCTGGAACACATGTAGAGTGTTCTAAGTTCTAACTTATATTCACAATGGCACTATGGGTCTAGAACACATGTACATGTACTAGCTTATATTCACAATGGCATATGGGTCTGGAACACATGTAGACATGTACTAGCTTATATTCACAATGGCACTATGGGTCTGGAACACATTTAGACATGTACTAGCTTATATTTACAATGGCACTATGGGTTTGGAACGCATGTAGAGTGTACTAGCTTATATTGAATATATTTGCAGACATGTAGACATGTACTAGCTTAAATTCACAATGGCACTATGGTCTGGAACACATGTAGAGTGTACTAGCTTATATTTGCAATGGCACTATGGGTCTGGAACACATGTAGATTGTACTAGCTTATATTCACAATGGCACTATGGGTCTAGAACACATGTAGAGTGTAGTAGCTTATATTCACAATGGTACTATGGGTCTAGAACACATGTAGATGTGTACTAGGTTATATTTACAATGGTACTATGGGTCTGGAACACATGTAGAGTGTTCTAAGTTCTAACTTATATTCACAATGGCACTATGGGTCTAGAACACATGTACATGTACTAGCTTATATTCACAATGGTACTATTGGTCTAGAACACATGTAGATATGTACTAGTTTATATTCACAATGGCACTATGGGTCTGGAACACATTTAGACATGTACTAGCTTATATTTACAATGGCACTATGGGTTTGGAACGCATGTAGAGTGTACTAGCTTATATTGAATATATTTGCAGACATGTAGACATGTACTAGCTTAAATTCACAATGGCACTATGGGTCTGGAACACATGTAGAGTGTACTAGCTTATATTTGCAATGGCACTATGGGTCTGGAACACATGTAGACATGTACTAGCTTATATTTGCAATGGCACTATGGGTCTGGAACACATGTAGATTGTACTAGCTTATATTCACAATGGCACTATGGGTCTAGAACACATGTAGAGTGTAGTAGCTTATATTCACAATGGTACTATGGGTCTAGAACACATGTAGATGTGTACTAGGTTATATTTACAATGGTACTATGGGTCTGGAACACATGTAGAGTGTTCTAAGTTCTAACTTATATTCACAATGGCACTATGGGTCTAGAACACATGTACATGTACTAGCTTATATTCACAATGGCATATGGGTCTGGAACACATGTAGACATGTACTAGCTTATATTCACAATGGCACTATGGGTCTGGAACACATTTAGACATGTACTAGCTTATATTTACAATGGCACTATGGGTTTGGAACGCATGTAGAGTGTACTAGCTTATATTGAGTATATTTGCAGACATGTAGACATGTACTAGCTTAAATTCACAATGGCACTATGGGTCTGGAACACATGTAGAGTGTACTAGCTTATATTTGCAATGGCACTATGGGTCTGGAACACATGTAGATTGTACTAGCTTATATTCACAATGGCACTATGGGTCTAGAACACATGTAGAGTGTAGTAGCTTATATTCACAATGGTACTATGGGTCTAGAACACATGTAGATGTGTACTAGGTTATATTTACAATGGTACTATGGGTCTGGAACACATGTAGAGTGTTCTAAGTTCTAACTTATATTCACAATGGCACTATGGGTCTAGAACACATGTACATGTACTAGCTTATATTCACAATGGCATATGGGTCTGGAACACATGTAGACATGTACTAGCTTATATTCACAATGGCACTATGGGTCTGGAACACATTTAGACATGTACTAGCTTATATTTACAATGGCACTATGGGTTTGGAACGCATGTAGAGTGTACTAGCTTATATTGAATATATTTGCAGACATGTAGACATGTACTAGCTTAAATTCACAATGGCACTATGGGTCTGGAACACATGTAGAGTGTACTAGCTTATATTTGCAATGGCACTATGGGTCTGGAACACATGTAGATTGTACTAGCTTATATTCACAATGGCACTATGGGTCTAGAACACATGTAGAGTGTAGTAACTTATATTCACAATGGTACTATGGGTCTAGAACACATGTAGATATGTACTAGGTTATATTTACAATGGCATATGGGTCTAGAACACATGTACATGTACTAGCTTATATTCACAATGGCACTATGGGTCTAGAACACATGTAGAGTGTAGTAGCTTATATTCACAATGGTACTATGGGTCTAGAACACATGTAGATATGTACTAGGTTATATTTACAATGGTACTATGGGTCTGGAACACATGTAGAGTGTTCTAATTTCTAACTTATATTCACAATGGCACTATGGGTCTAGAACACATGTACATGTACTAGCTTATATTCACAATGGTACTATTGGTCTGGAACACATGTAGAGTGTAGTAGCTTATATTCACAATGGCACTATGGGTCTGGAACACATGTAGAGTGTAGTAGCTTATATTCACAATGGTACTATTGGTCTGGAACACATGTAGAGTGTAGTAGCTTATATTCACAAGGCACTATGGGTCTGGAACACATGTAGAGTGTAGTAGCTTATATTCACAAGGCACTATGGGTCTGGAACACATGTAGAGTGTAGTAGCTTATATTGAATATATTCACAATGGCACTATGGGTCTGGAACATATGTAGACATGTACTAGCTTGTATTTGCAATGGCACTATGGGTCTAGAACACATGTAGAGTGTACTAACTTATATTCACAATGGCACTATGGGTCTGAAACACATGTAGAGTGTAGTAGCTTATATTGAATATATTTGCAATGGCACTATGGGTCTGGAACACATGTAGACGTGTACTAGGTTATATTCACAATGGTACTCGTTTCATGTTTAGTTAAAGTTTGTAATCAATAATAATATAATATTAGCTGGTACTGTAGCTCTACATACATGTATATTACATTGCGTATCCTATATCACTCTTTGTCTGATGTTAATAAAAAGGTAATAATCATGTCTTTTTATTTTACTTGTAGATTTAAAACTATTGCCAAACACAAGACTGCATATTATTCTTTTTATCTACCTGTAGCTTTGGCTATGCACATGGTAAGTCATGTATACAATATATTTGTGTATACATAGATACCATTATTAAAAAGCTAGGAGACTGAATGTTAAGTACATGTATGCAATGAACTTTTAATATTGGTACTTAGTGGTGTCTGGTAAAGTATATGTAGTCCCAGTGTATGTGAACATACTTTGTATAATTAATATTCTCACTTAATTTTGTCAGAGCCACTTACTTGCCTCCAGTGATATATTATTGATGTTGTATATATAATTTGTTAGCTCATATCACATGACAATATAAAATGAAGAAATGGTGACTATTGTATAGTGCTAAATTTTGAGGAAGATTTTTTTGTGATTTTCGTGAATGTTCTTTTAAGCATAAAATTTATTTCATTTCGTGAAGTTTTTGGTATCTACCTTCATGCCTTTCTGTCAGGTACTCTCTATTAATATTTTCTATAAATAGATGAAAAGACAAAACTATTTGATCTCAAGACATAATGTCATCTACTGCTAACACCAAAATGGCCTGCAAACTATAGGTATATGAGCGAGAAGAGAGAAATGTGCTTGTAGTTTAAGTCAAAACAAAACAGAGATAGGCCATTGGGCAACAGACCATGTTTTGGTAGCTATAACAAGATACTATGCTTTGATGTTGCCAGACGCTCTCACTGCTCAAACGTTTCTGGATGTGAGCATGAATTAATATATATGAATTTGGCGTGGCATATGGAATGTTAGTCCATTTGTGGAATTTATTTTGTGAAATGCTTCACATAATGCGATTTACTAACTATTGTCCTTTGAAAATTTAGCACTATACAGTATTATCTTACCTCAATTACTACATGTAGATAGGATGCTATCACTTGACTTAATACAAATAACAATGTACCATGTACCAGTCACCAAAATATTAGCGTCAATCATTAACCAAAATAAGAGCTTCCATATACTTCTACTATTGAGTGGAACAACATTTGTGTTTGTGTCATCTTTTATTACTTGCTTCCCTATTTTTACATTTACTATTTACTAATCTATATCCCTGAATAGAAGGCTCCTTCAAACATTAGAGAGAGACCTTGTCTTGAATTGAGGCCAAAGTAAACTGAGCCAAGTAGTGAATAGAGACTAGGTCTAGAATAGAGGCTTGCTTGTTGTGACCTTCCATCTCAAAAGCAGCTGTATACTAGTGTGGCTACAGCTAAAATGTTTAAGTATAAGTTTCAAACTTTGAAGCTGTTGAATGTGCAAAAATAAACCAAGTGAGCTGCTACAAGAGAGTATTAATGATTTTGCATGTGCATTTCATTAAATAAATCCTCCCCATTTAGTGACCTGACCAAAAGTATTTAAAATAGAGGTCTAGACTTCTATTTGAGGAAATACAACATGTTGACTAATACAAAGGACTATTTATGTTCCTATTTAAAGAAGAAAACTAAATGGTGTTATCAATCTAGTTCATTTTGTGAATAGTAGCTTGTGTATAGGATACATTTATATAAATTGTGTATAATTTAAAGCTCTATTTATGCAGGCTGGAGTATCTGATGATAAGTCTCATAATATAGCTAAAACTATACTTTTAGCTATGGGAGAATTCTTTCAAATTCAGGTACGTTCTCCATCTACTTCACCAAATTTTTCCTCCTAATTCAGGACGACTACCTAGATTGTTTTGGTGAACCATCAATCACTGGAAAAGGTGGTAGTGATATTGAACAAAGTAAATGTACTTGGTTGATAGTACAGGCTCTAGATCATGTCAATGATCAACAAAAAGATATTTTAAAGGTATTGACATTGTTATCATATGATTCTTGTATTTATTGTCTGCACTTTTCCAGAATTGTATTAAATTAAGCACTTGACTTCTTTGTTCTCTATTTCAATAATGGTTACTGCTTATGGAGTTCATTATAATATAAAAACATTTTAATATTATTACCTTCTTTTGCCATAATAATACTTTTTGTTTCATTATGGATGTATTTAGTATCATAAATACCCAAAAGTAACCAATGTATGGAAGTTACATTGGCAGACATTTAAAACACTAACTAAGATTATAACTATAAAACAGCATAAATTTAAAGAGACCAGTAGATTTACTGTTGATATCAAGTTCTTTATATTCCTTCAAATAGGCAAATTATGGTAAGAGTGATCCTGTGTGTGTCCAGAAGGTGAAAGAACTCTATAATGAACTTAATTTAAAGGAATTATATCATCAATATGAAGAGAGTAGTTACAAACAACTCATGTCTCTCATTGAGAATAAAGTAAAGGAGACACAATTACCTCCTGGTATGTTCCAAGAGTTTGCTGACAAGATTTACAAGAGAAATAAATGAATATACTTTATTTATGTATTTAATTCATGTTTATTTCTTTTGTAGCAGATTCTTGTTATCTCATGCTTTTATGATTTATAGTTGGGCATTGCTCGTACAAAACTACTGTTGTCACAATTCTCATTAATAATGTATTGTAATGATCATTATCTTTTAAGAAGATATTAAATTGTATTAATAAATGATGTATTCTTTTTAGCAATTGTTTTTTCTAAGTGTCAGATTGTTTCAATTGACTTGGATAGGGAAGTCTCTAAAGTAGCGTATTTATTTGGTGCAGTATTTTTAAATTCTATAGATGAAATGGTTTCAAAAAACATTAGTGGAAAATGATGGAGAATACAATATCGAAATTGTCTTTTGAATAATCAATACTGCAAAAGTACCAATATTTATTGTTGAATGAGATCAGCACTTGTTCAATCAAATAGTATCAATATTTTAAATCTATATGGCTACTATGTATTATAGTATACTAAACAAATAAAAAACAAATGAAAAGTGGTTTTAAAACACTTAGTGTTAACAAGGTATAAACAATACAATGCTTTAGTTGGACATATATAATCTAACTATAAAGTATGTCTTGATGTTGACCAGCCTTGATAACTTGCCAGACTAGTCAAACAAATTGAAATGGTACAAACGATAAAGCAGCAGTTTGTAGACAAATTTCTTGAAATCAGCGATGTCTCTTTACTGTACTTGAAGTCAAACTTACTGAATCTTCCTAAGTAAAGCTTACTATATACCTACTGATATTCGCATTCGAAATCGTTAGGGTTATGTTAAAAATTTTATTTTGTGCAATTAGTCTAATTATTAAATTAATAAAAATATTCATTTTTAATAATTTGTAGGCGTAACGGGATTGCTTAGCGGTACAGTTGGTTTACATGAAGGTTAGTTTTTTCATTTAATTGCGTATGTTAAACTAACAAAAACTGTATTCTTATATACAGATTCAATGGCCTCTAACATTGTGGAAACTAATGAAGAGGGACTGAATATGCAAAAATAACATGTGGCTACAAATATAGATTTATTGATGGTGACCTTCCTACAAAATATGTCTGCTCTATATGTACTTTTGTAGCTCGTCAACCACAACAAACTAGTTGTTGTGGTAATATATTCTGTAAAAACTGTCTTGAGTTGCTGAAATATAAATGTAAAAAACTTTACTTGTCCAATTTGTCGTTGTAATCCACTTGACTACTTCAATGACCGCAGAGTTGAGCGTGAGATAAATGCCCTTGAAATATACTGCCCTAACAATAAAGGAGAGGTAATACCTCCTAGAGATGATGAATCCTTAAGTATGCTGAAAAACAACAATAATAATAATGATACTTGTCAATGGAAAGGCATTCTTAAGGAAATGAAAGTCATCTTCAAGTCTGTCTGTTCCACATAGTGCCTTGTACTAATAAATGTGGAGATCAAATTCCACGTCAAGAACTTCAATATCATCTTACTAAAGAATGCCGAGAACGAGTAGTCAATTGTCAATATTGTCAAGAACAAGGTGCATATCAGGTGATATGTAATTCTCATATTGGGACATGTCCTGGTTATCCAGTTACTTGTAGCAATGACGGATGTAAACAAATAATTAAGCGCCACTTTATGAAGAATCATCGTGATATTTGCCCAAAACAATGATACCATGTCGATATAATGATATTGGTTGTGAAGTCCTGATGAAACGAGAAGATCAATTGAAACATGATGAATACTACATGAAGATACATCTTGATATGGCAGTAGATGTAGTTAGATATTTTGAAACAGCAATCGAGGCTATTCAAGAAGAAAATGATGCTTATAAAGCATTAACCTTACGACTACAAACCAGATTAGCAAACATTACTGTACCACCTAAGTATGGAGGATTACATCTGGTTCTAAAATTCCCATTTACAAAAGAAGATAATGATTTTGTCAGGATGAGCCCTGGATTTTATTCATCTCCCGTGGGATATAAAATGTCTTTACATGTTTATCCAAATGGAAACGGTACTGGAAAAGGCACTCACATCTCATGTTATGTGTGTCTAATGCCAGGAGAGTATGATGACATATTGGAATGGCCGTTTCAAGGAGAAATTACTATGGAACTACTAAATCAACTGCAAGATAGCAACCATCAAAGAAATGTATTAAAGCTCAATAAGTTCACAAGTCAAAACTTTTGTAAAAGAGTAGTAGGAAAGGAATATGGGCAAGGCTATGGATTTCCAACATTCATTCCTCAATCTGAAGTATTTTGTAAGTCGTCTCAAATGTGTCAATATTTCAAAGATGATACCCTCTACTTTAGAGTGAGTGTGATGGTCACTTCCATGACTAAGCCATGGCTAGCTAACAGTACATGTGTTTTTACATAGAAGCCAACAATAGTGTTACTAAATTAATTATGAATGTGCAGCGATCTAGATTAATATTACAAGCCTAGCTAAGTTCATTAACTGATGATCAATGTTGTACATTTTAGTATGTTATTAAAAGTGATTGTTTTATAAGTTTTCCAAATAATAATAATTATCCATTACACAATACATGTTTTGATTCATAAAACCTCAATTACATACAATACATGACAACTTTATATTTTTGTTGAATTAATTTGTGTGAGTGCTCTCTGTGTCTACATATATATTGTCTTCTAGTTTATAGCTCTAACTGTTGGACCTTTTATGAGACTCAAAATTTTGACTTTATTACACTGAGTGATTATATGATAACTAACTGACCACACCTACATAACTTATATAGCTAGTATGCTTTTTTTAGATTAAGTGATATGTCCAAAAGGCCAGACAGCACAAAGCAAAGTGGGAATTAAAGCATAACAGATATTATGAGACAAAAAGCTAGATAGAATAGGTGCATGACACAGGTCCTTGCAATCATGACATGCATGAGCTGAGCGATAAAGCAGGTCTCAACTTTGCAATGTAAATGGATGTGTCATCTTTATAATGCATAATTCCAACTAAAATTATTGTAATCATATCAAGCCTTGTACATATAATAATCTTTTTAATATTCATTGTTATGAATACTAATCAAAATATAAAACAAACAAATTGTACATCATTACATTTCAATCAACATTTAGTACCATTCTGCCTAGTGCTCCTTTACCATGAATAATATCATGATGAGAGCATCTGATGCATTCACCAATGAAAACTCCTTTCCTATAATGGGTGACAACCACTTGTTCTTAATACCAGCCTGTATTGCAGCATAAGACTCTTCAAGTTCCTTCTCAGTAGCTCCAAACAGCATTACACCTAGTATAGAAGACTCTCGACTCATTGTATCCCGAGGATTAACTTCAATAGGTCCTCGACTACCAACAACAGCCACACGACCCTTCATAGCTAAGAGTGTCAAATCATTACCAAGATTAATATGAGCTGCATTTTCTATCACAACATCAACTCCATGAGTACCAGTTACGTTCTTAATTTCATCAATATAGTTAGGATCACGATGGTTAAATGTGTAGTGAGCCCCAGCTTGTTGTACTAATGATAGACCTTCCTCAGTACCTGCTGTACCTATGACTCTCATACCATAAGCTCTAGCAAATTGAACAGCAGCACTTCCGACACCACCACTAGCTCCATGAATAAGAACTAATTCCCCTGGACGAGCATTTGACCTTGTAATAAGGGCTCTGTAAGCAGTGAGATATGGTGTAGATAATGCAGCACCTTGAGCGAAGCTAAGATCATCTGATAGTGGGTGAACATTTTGAAATGTGATAAACTGAACTCAGCATAGGCACCACTACTTGAACGAGATGTCCAGACTCGTTGACCTTTCTTAAGGTAGTAACAGATGAACCTACATCTTCAATTATACCAGCACAGTCATGTCCAGGAGTGAATGGAAGAGAAGGAAGTCGAGCATATTGTCCAGCTCGTATGTATGTTTCTACAGGATTTATTCCGACTGATTTGACTCTAACTAGTACATCCTCAGCCTCACATTTTGGAATGGGAACATTTGTATCAAATTTTAGAACTTCTGGACCACCAAATTGATGGATGCAGATTGCCTTCATATTTTTAGAGATTGCTGGAAGGATGGAAGACAAGAGTCAGTACAAACAGGAATGTTGTCATGTGATTGACATATTGTGATTATAAGTATAAGTTTGATGACAAAAAGAAGATACATTATCTAGTAAAGGAAAAATTAGCTAAATTTTTTATAAGGTTGTAAATATTGGTAGAGCACAAGGAGTCTACATCTATGTAAGAATATCGAGCAGTTCAGTAATGATAAATTTGAGATAATTACAGACTTACATAAGCAGTTCTCAGTATTGACATCAGAGGTGTGGCTAATTAATTTGGAATCAGATGCCAGTTAATTAGCTTTTCGCTGTCAGTCTATGAACAGACCACTATTCCTGCCGATACAGTTGTCTCACACCAGCAGATCCTCAGATGATCCTGAGATGATAAACGAACTACTATGGTCAGATGATCAGACCACCACCTCTTAGTATTTACTCTATTTAATGTCTCTACGAAGCAGCGAACAGCCTCATACACACCTCCTTGATCAAGATATGGCTACTGCTGTTCAGAAATATTTTGCTGAAAGTTATCGTCAGAAATTTATGGCAGCCTTTCCAGAGCTGACGGCCCTTCTGACTGATGACGGTATACGTGATATTGAGATTACCGACGGTATACAACATTTAAAAGAGGCATGTGCAGTTCTAGTGTACTAGCATTGTTGATAATTTCAAAAATAGTAATGTTATATCTATAGTAAAGATGAACTTTATAGACTTTATTTGAAAAAGTTTCCATCATGCAACCACATGAATTAAGACAGTTTTAAATCTATGTGCAAATACATTAACAATAGGAACCTGTATAATGTGAAATTTTTTATGGGTTCCTGTTAACATGTACTATGGTACTCTGCTATTTAGCTAGGTTATGTATGTACGACCAACTTTTATAGATTGTATGATAATATTAATAATAGTGTCTTTTCATATTATAGGTACTGGACTACAATGTTCCTCATGGTAAGCCATACATGTGTTCATGTACAGAACAAATTATAATTAATAACAAGTAACTATATATACATTCATTGGTTGGTAAAAAAACAATACATTAATAATTTTGAGGGATCATTGTAGGATGACACATATAAAACGCTACATATATTAGCTTGTAAAATTATTGACTTAACTTGTATATTAATAGACATACTATAGTTTGCTACATGTGTTTTGTATCTACATGTATTTGTTATGATGGTTAAAATACAATGTACATTAGATTGTATAGTGTTGTGTTATATATCTAAAGGCTAATTTTTTGCTTAATGTATTTTGATTTATGATGTTGTCTTTTTTCTACAGGTAAATGTAATCGTGGTTTTAAATGGTTGTAGCCTCTCTACGACATATATGTGATAGAGAATTAACTGATGATGAAGAGAAGAAGGTATTATATTAGGATGGTGTGTAGAATGGGTAAGTACGTACATGTACATACTGGAGTATGGTGTATAGAATGAGTAATTATGTAATGTACTAGAATGGGTAAGTAAATACTTCAACCTGCTATGCCATAATGGACCAATCAGATTGCTCTATTTTCTGTCAATAAATAACAAATACACCTCACAGAGAGGTGTATAAATTCTTATACACATTTTTCTGTGGCTATCATTTATTTATTGTGGTTATATAGCAATTTATTTGGCTGAAATTGCTGTCTTTTATTTCTATTCTCTACAAATGTATTAATAACAAATATTATATAACTTAAATGGTTAGTAATAAATAAGTCAGCAATATCAAAACTGATTCAAAATCTCATATATGAAGACAATGCTCCTGAAAAGTCAAACACACAGTGAGCTGATACAAATCTTTCAGTGGTTTAACTTTTCCAATGGAAGAGTATAATACTAAGTAAAAATTGCTATGACCTTAGACACTGTCATTGATTTTTGAGTAATAATCTCTCTGTTAAGAAGTAGCAACCAAGCCAAGTTGGAATTGGTATGATGCCTTGCTAAACATCAAAGTAGAAGATAGGGCTATTGAAGTTGCTCAGTCTAATTACATGAGTAGAGTATCCTTGTTGTATATTGTAAATAAAGCATAGATAAGAAAGCCTATTTCTTCTACTACAATTAAAATGGTAAGTCTTCCTTTGTTAGCTTATGTTAATAAGCAAATCTTTATGCATGTGTATCCAAAGCAGCAGACAAAGTATATCTAATGCTGCAATTGAAATGAAGCGATCTGATTGGTCACTGTAGTATAGTATAGTATGTAAAAGGATGTTTATATACATTAAACATTCAAATGACAAGATTATAATTAAATCATATCATAATTATAATAAGATTATTTTGTCGGATTTATATATATATATATATATATATATGCTTCTTTTAAAATGATTCTATAATAGAGTTATTAGGCTTTTTGAGCACTTACTTGCTATTATTGAGTATTTTCCAACTAGGGAGACATCTTAGTTGTTGTTAAAACACATTTGTAATGTAGAAAACAAGTAATTAAAACATTTCCAAAAAATTGGATTGATCTATGAATGACAATGCCAAAATGGAAACATACAAGATAGGGATGACCACATAAATTATTATTTAAAATCTCTACAGAGGTAGCTAGAGTATAATTTCACCTTTCATTCCCACATTATATTATATTATATTTATATTAGTATATCTATCTTTGTATGATGGGTGATTTTTATACTCTACAATACAATTGCATATGTATACTACAAAGATGATATTAATAGACTCTTATCTTTTTCTTAAGCTCCAAGCTTTCTTCCTAGTAGCTGATGATGTAATGGATCAGTCTAAGACAAGAGAGGACAACCTTGTTGGTATACTAAGGTACATAGATATCATCATGCACTTGATGTTGTCAAAACATTTTCGTAATGACACTGATGCTGACAATGTATGCTGTCACTATTTGGGTCATCCTGCTTATATTTAACTCTTATTGCCTTGATGTTATCGAATATAACACTAATGCATAATGTGTATGTGTGAGCTATACTGGCAAGTACAGTACATGTCAGTTTGCAACTTAGGTCAATTTCAATTGATAAACACAGATCATATTCAACTTTGCTAGCTAGTCCATGCATGTATGTTGTTCTGTACTCGCAAATGATGTTGATGTACTTTTGTGTGAACTCCCTTAGCTAACTGTTGTCGAATCAAGGCCTATAACATATATTCATATATGGACATAACTGCTAAGTGTTTAATAGTATCTGGGCTGTAACCTCTTAGTTAGGTGTGCTTTAAATATATAAAATTTAATTTAAGAGCAGTGGGTGAGATCAAAGCATTCCTGTCTAAGCTAGAGATCTCATTATTATATTTCGACAGAGGTAACTCCAAAGTGTGCTGGTGTTCTGTGTGGACAAGGTTTCACAAGCCAATGTGCCTATTTCCTTGTACCACACAGCAAGGAAATGACCAAAATGTTTGTTACCCTTATAATAGATGCAAAAAAGCTGGCAGAAAGTATTCTGTAAGAACTCTAGCAACTTCCTTAGCCTGAGATTAGTCTTCATGTAGTGCCAGAGAACATCATCTTGTTGATGAAGTGATATATGTTGTTCAACTGTTTAAACCTCTTTAATGACAAAAGGCTCCATAACCTTATATTTAACTCTTATTGCCTCCATGTTATCAATATAACACTAATGGTATTTGTGGGTTATACTGGATTTACTCCCCTTGGAAAAGTATGACAATTGGTTGGCAAAATAATGTAATTTTAATTTAAAGTACATGGGTATGTTTTTGTGGTTCTTTAATAAAGTTTATACTACAATTTTTCATCCTTTACTGTTCTATACTTCATGATTTCCTCCAAATCATTTTCTGTGAGCGTTTCGGGAGATTCAATGTCTATTTCATTAGTTTAGACAGACTAAGTTCACTCATTCTATTTTAAAAACAATTTGATCAATTTCATTTCATTTCAAGTTCTGTTCAACTGATGCTATGGAGACAGGAATTATTTAACAAATAGTGGCTATTTTGTGGAGATTAATTAGTAAAGCTATAAGTGTGTCATTGGTAAGGAGTTCACTCAGCTGCATTATCTTTTTCTGCTTGGATAGAAACGTTACCTGTATGTTTTCAATTCTTTGAGGTTTTACGATGTAAACTATTGAAACAGAAGAGAGCTTAGCATAATTAAAAGTCTCAAAGAATAAAGCACACCTCTGCAGACACATAGGTATTATCCTATTCACTTTACACGTTTAAGTTTGCTCTCCAAGTGCAGAGTGTGGGAGGGGGCACATCCCTCTCCTGCACCTTCCCCCTCACCATGGTCTTATAGCACACACAGTACATATTACTCCCTTTATGTTAGATTTTTAACCCCCCCCCCCCCCCCCCCCTTGTGCTAATTTTAAACCCCCCCCCCCCGCACTAATTTTCATATTGTATTTATTTTCAATATGATTTGAAAGTTTATTGAATTTTTATGCCTTTATCCCATATTTACATCCTGGCTTAAGATGTACAATGTACGTGTAAACATTTAGTCATGATATGACATGATCATGAGTTGTTATATGAATGGACGTCACATGCAAAACCTCCTTTCAGTAGTGGCAACAAACAAAACAATAGCAAGGCTGGGGACAAATATTAGTAAGTTTGTTTGAAACTTCTTCAAGTAAATGTTCGAAGGCTTTGAAGCTTCACCGACTATTGTCTCATAAAAAAACACTCTAACCACAGAAACTTTTCCTGTTTTTAACACAATACAAGTTTAAAAAATTATTTAAAAAAAAAGTGAATCCACATTACTTGGTTTCAGACAACTATGTAATTGTGTTACAGTCTGTCCTGCTGTTAAAATATGCATTTAGAAGAAGTTGAT